>NC_141873.1:423306193-423457708 GCF_056163025.1 Triticum urartu | reverse complement strand
TTGGCAAATGGTAAAACTAAGGTTGGGCCTTGCTGGAGGAGTTTTGTTCAAAGCGAACTGTCAAGGGGTTCCCATAACACCCAACCGTGTAAGGAATGCAAAATCAAGGAACATACCATCGGTACAATGGAAACTAGGGCCGCAAGAGTGGAAAAAAACACCAGGCATAAGGCCGAGCCTTCCACCCTTTACCAAGTATATAGACGTATTAAAGTAAACAAGATATTAATAATGATATCCCAACAATAACCATGTTCCAAGATGAAACAAACTTCAACTTCACCTGCAACTAGCAATGCTATAAGAGGGGCTGAGCAAAGCGGTAACATAGCCAAACAACGGTTTGCTAGGAAAGGTGGGTTACAGGCTTGACATGGCAATATGGGAGGCATGATATAGCAGGTGGTAGGTATCGCGGCATAGCAATAGAGCGAACAACTAGCAAGCAAAGATAGAAGTGATTTCGAGGGTATGGTCGTCTTGCCTGCAATGTTCTCAGAGTTGACGAAAGCTTGATCCTTGTAAGCATACTCAACAGGTTCCTCGATCACGTACTCGTCTTCCGGCTCTACCCAAAGCAAGAACACAAGCAAAGGACCAACAATCAATCATGGTGCAATGCGCAAGCAACATGATGTAAAACATGGCATGATATGCGAGATGTGATATGCAATGCATATGTGTGCTCCGGAAGGAAAAGATTGATTAAGGCATCAACTTGGCAAACCAAGCACACCACAGGAAAGATGAGATGATTTCGGTCGAAATCGATATAATGATCACCGGAATCGGATGCACGGTTTGCAAATGGCGAGCAAAACAAGAATGGCACAATTCTGCGATTAACAACACGATGCCATCTAGAATGCAACAAGAAACTAAGCTACTGCACTCCAACATAACAACAAAGCACATGGCAGTGATTTACTCAAGATGCTTGACAAAAGATGAACACTTACCTATGGCTAAATCACACCAGAGTAGGTTCAAACAAGCATGGAAAAAGCGCAAAACATCCGGAAGCCAGGTTTAGAGCAAGCAAACAACATGCTACAGGAACAAATCATATCAAACAAAGGCATGGCATGAATCTACTAAATGCATATACTAAATGTCCCTTACTGATCAAGAGCCAAAAAGGCACAGAAGATATGATGGCACCATGTAAACATAGCAAGTTTCGTTAACAAATTCAGAGGTCGATTACACTACAAGAAATATGTCAACTTATGACCTTCTGTCAGTGACCCTCGAAGAATTGGTCATAAATTTATGACCATTTTAGACCAATTGGTCAAAAGCTGTTCAGGGGGCTCCAAACCCTAAACCATTGCGACCATTTTGGTTAGAAAGGTCGTAATTTCCTTACACAAAATGGTCACAAAGCAAACAGTGCTAGTCTGCTGCCTTATTTCTAGTTGTTAATGACCAATATAGATGGTCATAGCCTTGTAGATTGTGGTGGGTTGTGATGACTAGGCGCCATCTCATCAGTTTTGCCTATGTGTCATGTCCATGTGGCAGTTTTTGCCCTAGGTTGTGAAGCAACCTATATTTCTATCATTCCCAAAATTCCCAAAAAAATCTCATAAATTCTTTGCGGCATATCTTCATCAAATATGTAAAAATCATTCCTTGCCTAGTTCAAAACTAATTCAACAATATTCATTTTCCTATTCTGTTCACAACAACAGTTTATGAAGGAAGTGCTATTTATATATTCTTGATTGCCCTCGGAATTTTTGGGCACTCTTTCCTATCCAAATCATTACCGCATGACAAAATTCAGCTCCATTTGCCTAGCAAATATTCCTCGGCAAATTTCCAAAGTTTTTGTCCACCTAGAAGCATTGTGAAGGAAGTACCTTTTTTATATCTCTAAATGACATGAAATTTATACAGTTCCTTCATATGCCCAAATTATCACCCTCCTACAAATTGCAGCTCAGTCAAATCATCTATGTGAGCCCAGGTTCAATTTATATTTTATGGCCAAATTGGCTCGTTGCAAAGCAAGTGTTATATAGACCCCTGCTATTACCCTCAAACTTTTTGGGCACTCTTCCATACCCAAATCATTGCCACATGGTAATATTCAGCTCAATTTTCCTAGTAAATCTTTCTCGGGAAATTTCCAAAGTTTCTACCTCTAGAGAAGCTTTGTGAAGTAAGTACTAGCTAGGCTTACCCAAATGATCTAAAAATTTACCAGCGCATGACCATACCTAAGTAACTTACCTACACCAATTTTGAGCTCATTTCATTCATCCAATCTCTCTCACTAGTTTTCCCAAGTTTCTGTCCATAGAAGAGCATTGTGAAGGAAGTACTACTTTGGCATGTCCAAATGGTATGAATTTTCTACAATGCTTACCTATGCCCAAATAACCATCCTCCACAAAATTTCAGCTTACTCCATTCATTATTTTGAGCCCAGCTTCAACATTCATATTTTTGTCCAGCGTGGTCCTTTGCAAAGCAAGTACCACCTAGGATCCTCCTTTTGAGCTAAAAAATTGTGAAGACATTCTCCTTAGTAGATGATCATCCTCAGCCAAAACTCACGCCCATTGGCCATGTACATTTCCCGTACCGCTAATCAAACACTTGGCTGCTAATTCATGTTTGAGCATCGATCGGTCTCCTCATGAGAATCTTATGTTGTAATTTTCTTCCTAGCACCAACCTGGGGAGTGCCCAACCCACTAGACATGCCTAGTCCGCCCAGAACACATGGCAACATTACGGTCACGCGGTGACCACGCGACGGGCATGCGAGTTTACGCGCTCTAGAGTTGGGGCCCTCAGCCACAGCCCAAACCTCGACGTATCGCCACCAAGCCATGTATTTATGATTAAATAGGTCCTTATCTAACTAGAAATGATTTTTGGAAAAAATAAATAGCAAACTATGAGGCAGCTGCAGTTCAAATTTGACCCGCTTCCAACTGAATCGGCGGAAATTTGTCTTTTTCACGAGAGGTGGATCAAAAATTTTTACACCCAACCATTTTGTAAATTGTGCATTAAATATGGCCTAGTATTTTATAAAAATGATTTGGTCCAATTTTGCAACAATTATTTGCTGGTTCCTTCACAAAAAAACCTCCTTTCGGGCACTCGAAAAATGGAAAATGGTTTTTTCATCCAACGAAAATGAAAACTTCCTTAGACAACATTGTTTGCCATTACAATATGCACTCTTGTGCACAATATGAGATCATTTGAACAAACTATGCCATGAATGTAGCCATAAGATTGATCATTTGGCTTGAAAGCCATTGATCTCCACACATGATAGCTCGTTTCTGAGAACACTTTTTTAAAATAATTACCGTATTACAAGTTTGTTATTTTTCCTGGGAACTTGGCCACATATGATGACACAATGCGAAGGTTTCCCAATTTTTTGATTTTTCTTGAATTTTTTATGCCCGTTTCAAAATGCGGTCAAAACGGCGGGAATGGCCGTTCCTAGCTAGTGGTTGAATCTTGGAATTTTTTTGGTGTTTCTCTGATTAAATATGTCCTTATGTACCTATAAATGATTTTTGGAAAAAATAAATAGCAAACTATGAGGCAGCTGCAGTTCAAATTTGACCCGCTTCCAACTGAATCGACGGGAATTTGTCTTTTTCACCAGAGGTGGATCAAAACTTTTGACACCCAACCATTCTGTCAATTGTGAGTTAAATATGGCCTAGTATTTTAGAAAAATGATTTGGTCCAATTTTGCAACAATTATTTGGTAGTTCCTTCACAAAAAAACCTCCTTTCGGGCACTCAAAAAATGGAAAATGAATTTTCCGTGCAAAGAAAATGAAATCTCCCTTTGGCAACATTGTTTGGAATTCCAAGATGCACCCTTGTGCACAATATGAGATCATTTGAACAAACTATGCCATGAATGTGGCCATAAAATTGATCGTTTGGGTTGAAATACATGAATCTTCACACATGATAGCTCATTTCTGAGAACATTTTTTTAAAATAATTACCGTATTACAAGTTTATTATTTTTCCTGGAAACTTGGTCACATATAATGACACAATGAGAAGGTTTTCCATTTTTTTGATTTTTTTTGAATTTTTTATGCCCGTTTCAAAATGCGGTCAAAACGGCGGGCATGACCGTTCCTAGCTAATGGTTGAATCTTGGAATTTTTTTGTTGTTTCTCTGATTAAATAGATACTTATGTACATAGAAATTATTTTTGTAAAAAATAAAGAGCAAACTATGAGGCAGCTACAGTTCAAATTTGACCTGTTTCCAACTGAATCGACGACAATTTCTCTTTTTCACCAGAGGTGGATCAAAACTTTTTTCACCCAACCATTTGGTCAATTGTGCATTATATATGTCCTAGTATTTTAGAAAAATTATTTGGTCCAATTTTGCAACAATTATTTGGGAGGTCCTTCACAAAAAAACCTCCTTTTGGGCACTCAAAAAATGGAAAATGGTTCTTTCGTCCAAAGAAAAAGAAAACCTCCTTAGGAAACATTGTTTGCCATTCCAATATGCACCCTTGTGCATAATATGAGATTATTTGAACAAACTATGCCATGAATGTGGCCATAAGATTGATCATTTGGCTTGAAAGCCATTGATCTCCACACGTGATAGCTCGTTTCTGAGAACACTTTGTAAAAATAATTGCCGCATTACAAGTTTATTATTTTTCCTGCGAACTTGACCACATATAATGACACAATGCGAAGGTTTCCCAATTTTTTGATTTTTTTTGAATTTTTTATGCCCGTTTCAAAATACGGTCAAAACGGCGGGAATGACCGTTCTTAGCTAGTGGTTGAATCTTGGAAACCTTTCTATGTTTCTCTGATTAAATAGATAGTTTTGTACTTAGAAATGATTTTTGGAAAAAATAAAAAGCAAACTATGAGGCAGCTACAGTACAAATTTTACACGCTTTCTACTGAATCGTGAAAATTTGTCTTTTCCACGAGAGGTGCATCAAAACTTTTGACACCTAACCATTTGATCAATTGTGCATTATATATGGCCTAGTATTTTAGAAAATTGATTTGGTACAATTTTGCAACAAATATATGGTAAGTCCTTAAAAAAACTTATTTTTGGGCACTCAAAAAATGGAAAATTGTTTTTCATGCAAAAGAAATAAAAACTCCCTGTGTCAATGTTGTTTGCCAATCTACGATGTAAACTTGTGCAAAATATGACATCATTTGAACAAATATTTGATAGGTCTTTTACAAAAAAACTCATTTTTAGCATTGAAAAATGAAATGAAAAATTTGTATGTAATCAATCACCGTCGGATTGGTCCATAGGCATATCACGCGGATCATGCATCAACCACCGTCGGATGCTTCTGGATCCAACGGCAGCCCTCACCCCCTCACCCAACCGCAGCCCAACCACCCAAACCCTAACCGGCACCCGCAATCCTTCTCCCTCAGCTCCTCGCCGCCGCCACCTCCTCCCTCTCCGCCCCAACCTCAGATCCATCCTCTATCCCGTCGACGACCCGTCCTCCCCCAGATCCCGCAGCCGACGACCCGTCCTCCCCTTCCTTCCCCTCGCCTCAGCCACCACCTCCGCTCCTCTCCCCTCTCCTCCCTGGCTGCAGATCCACTCAAGCTCCTCCTCTCCCCACCCCCACCTCCACCGCAACAATCCCACCGTCGACACCCAACACCGCCCCCACCTCCACAGCGACCTCCCTCCCCAGCCCCTCCCCGCACCCGGAAGCCAAGCAAGGAGGCGTCGTACAAGAAGCTGTGCTTGCATCTCAGCATCATGGCGGGCTGCATCGCCATCATCGTCGTCATCCTGGTGAGCGAATCCACCGATTCCCTCGCTTTCCCCCTTGTTTAGTCACCGTTTGCGCCGCCCACCACTTCCCTGCGGCTCGTGCTCACCGCGCCGGCCGCCCCTCGCATGGCCGTGCGCCACCCACGCCCTGCCTCGCTGAGGCCGCACCCTGCCCGCGCACTCACGTGCGTGTGCTTGGGCTTGTCCGCGACCCGACCCTGCCGCCACGACCGCGCCTGCTGGTGCCGTCGTGCCATCGCTGCTGCTCGCCCGCCGTCGCCCGTCTGCTCACGCCCATGGTCGCCCTCGTCCCGGCCCCTCCCCTGCATCCTGCGCACGTCCTGGCCACGCCCCTACAGCCACCCGTGTGCAACAGCCCCTTCCCCTGGCCGCACCTACTGCTCTTTAGATGCTTGCTTTTGCTCTCTGTAGCCTGCTGCTTGCTAGCACTGTCGCCGCTGCTGCTAGCCAAGGCCGAAGCCCCGACAGCGCCCCCAACCCCAATTGCTTGTAATTTTATGGTTACGTGTGTACAAAAGGTGATCCGTTGTTCATTATTATTTTTAAGTCTTAGAACGCTGATTTGCAAATTGATAATTGCTGGAACTTAACTAATCATGACATGTCAATATGGAATTCGATCCAACACGCATCTTCGTGACATGTCATGTTTCTGTATTGTCAGTTTTGTTACTCCTTGCAAAGGTCAAAATTGCTCACATGCGTATTGATATTGTAGCATGTCATGTTTTTTAAGAAAGAAATCAAGTCAGATTATATACCTACAATTATTATGCACATACGTATGGTGACATCTCATTATATTCTTCTGCTTCCACTTATATCCCTTCGAAAACATTCTTTGAGAATTTTGTAATGCCTCCTTTGGGGTGTTGATACACTATTGCGCAAGTTCTATTGTATGTGAGTTCCTTTTGTTGCTGCAAAGCATTGATATAATATGTCATTTGCAGGGAGCTCGCTCTGCATCCGAGTCTCAGTCATCCCGCACAGCAAGGAGCCAGACCAAGGGAGCAAGTAGCGCTGCTGGTTCCTTTAGACATGTGCATGTGTGGAGTAATTTTGCTTAGAGTATTTAACAAGATTGAACTGTACATGTGTGGAGTAATTTTGCTTGGAGTATTTAACAAGATTCAATAAGATTTAACTTACTTTTACAGTTAATTAAATGGACATCTTGGATTAGTTAGAAAATCATGAATTATTTGCAGAAATCCATAGAAGTATTGTACTCCAGTGTGCATTACTTACATAAACTTGCTTGCAAGCTTATTTTCTGACTTGTATATTCTGAAATTGAAAAAGCTTAGTGAACTTATGTTAAGTTTCAGTAATATTCAATGGAGTATTTACTGTAAATTTTGCACATCACAGTAATTTAACTTGCTGTTAACTGCTGTAGCATTAGGAGTAGTTTTACTACAGTACTGCTTGAATAGGGCGAATGGAGGGTGAGGAAGTTTTAGTGCAAAGTAGGATTGCACATGGAGTAGTTAGGAGTAGTAGATGTTGATGATCATAGTCAGGAGTAGTTTTGCCTTTGGTGATCATCCAAAAATGTGATGTACTATTGTACTTTGATTGAAAATGGAATGGTGTGATCCTGCACAACATACTTTGAGTGAATGTTGAGTACTGTATGCACTTGTGTAGTAGATATTTTATTGACTAGATATATACGTGTAGACGATTGATTACTGGTTTTAGCCCCAAGCCATCTTGCTTGCTGTTTTCTGGAATGGTTGCTGGCCTAAAAATTAACTGGTCTGTAATTTGGTTGCTGCCTAAAGACGTTAAGATTGCTGTGTGGTGGGGGGTTTCGTGTGCTTTTTCTGTTTTGAGGCAAATGGTGATGTAGTTAAAATGTTGGGATTCTTAAGGCAGGCCTCCAGTTCAGCGTACATTTGTGCTTGAGTTGGAACCAACACTTGCTCATAATATAAACACAACTGTGTGCACAGTTTAGCTAATTATACTAGGGGTGATTAAGAGTGCACTACACTGGAATGGATTATTGGCTGTGATACTTTTTTTGTATTAATCTACAAACACGTGTATAGTGCATTGTTGCTAGTTTGCTTAGATATGTTCTGTTCTCATCTTGGATGAGCAGTGTTTTCTGGGCCAATATATGTACCAGTTTATGTTCTTCTGCACTTGAAACGTCAACATGTATTTTTCCTTGTTTTCTGGAATAATTGGTAAACTTCATATTATGCAAACCTGTTGCATTTCGCACAATCAAAGCTTGTTACTACATCAGTTGCTTTCTCCAAGTGTCTTGGTCTTGGATTTTATCTCGATATGCACAACACTCCTATATTTTTGGATACTGTTCTGGATAATGAAGTGAGTTACCCTCCAATTTGGACGACCCATTTAGTTGAAACTAGTTTCTGCACCATATGCTATCTAGCTGTTGGGTGCTAATTCTAGTTACTTTATATGAAGCAACAGTTATCTTGCAGCCATCTAATATGCAATTCTAATAATATTTCATATCCTGATTTTTCAGTTGTATATGTCATTCATGCATGAATTCCTTTCTTATGTACCAGCTCCCTAATCATGTTTTTTGTTTTTCGGGTTGCTATATTGGGATAGAATCCCTTCTCTTGTCTCATTGTGATTCCTGCCTTTGGTTTGATTTGTTTTGTTTTTTGTGCAGGTTGCTTACATCTGATTTGGACGAGTTGTTGCTGCTCCCACAGGTGGATGACGAGGCCTCATGGCTGCTCCCTACTCCTCCAACCACATGACTTGGTGTGGTGAGCTCATTTCATGTCATCTCATCTCATCTCACGTGCACAACAAACTTTGGATTGTTCTAGACATGTATTGGTTCATTATTTGAAAATTTGATTGCTATGGTGTTGTTTGAGGCTGGCTTGAGCAGAGGAAAAGCTATTCCTTTTTTGATGATCATGGTGATACTGCTGTCATGTTGCTTCTTGTAGTGAGTAGTATACACATGGACCTGATAAAATGGTCCTTGATATGATGGAATTAGTAGCATTTGTGTGGGTTTACACTGCTGTGCCTAAACTACTATGGTTGCCAAGCCAGCATCCATTGCATCAATCCTCATGAATTAGTGGACAATGTACACATAAACTCTATGGAACAATAATGATAGTGATCCAGCACAATAGTTTACTTAATTCCTTTGCTGATGTTTAAACTGATAATTATGATGCATTGGTCCATATGGCCTTGTTTTTTAATGCATATATATGATTTAGTTGACAGGCCTTGATCTCAACCTCTGAAGTTTAACAAACTGGTCTATATTACTGAGGATGTATAATGTAGAAGTATAGAAACCATAAATTCAAGCTTCTGGTGTAGCATGCTCAATATATACTGTTAGAGAACAGTGTGTTCTACAAAAGGTTGAAACAGCATGGTCTCGGTCATTTGTAGGAAGTAGAAACACTAAGGCTAACATCTTTTGCACCTCACTGTTTTATTTGTTTTTTCTAATTTAATTTTGTGGATAGTAAATTTGCAATTGTAAGCCCTTTGTAAAAAAATGCATTTTACGTTTCCATGCCCTGTAGTGATGAAGCATGTGTCTCTGATATTCTGCATGACTGAAAGGCTGATATCTTGTATAAATTTGGGTTTTGCAGGTAATCCTTTTCCCTTCCACGTTCAGCTGCATCACTCTGACGCCCATGAAGGGTGATAGGAACCATCTTCCTGCCGCCATGAAGGGCCACTTGAAGCTGTCAAAAGACACCTGTAGACTTTGTTATACGGTGATCGCATTTGTATGTGTTGATGTAACATATTGTTGCTTCTTGTTGATGTAACAGATTGTTGCTTCTTGTTGATGTAATAGATTGATCGCATTTGTATATTAGAATCCGCTTGGTACACCTGTTTTCTATCTATTTTGATTTAAATACTGGTTGTTTAATTATTGGCATATTGAAATATGAGGAACATGGCCATGACAACAAAGTTCCACAAACCAGAATCGGACATTTGGTACCTGCTTATCAGAACCTGACAATTGGGACCCATTTGAAAAAGGAAAAAAAGGGCCACAACCCAGAAATAAAAAGGCCGAATTATAGGGCCTGGCCCGTGTAGCTTACCCAAATTGCAAGGAAAAACAATAAATGGGCTGAATTAATGGGCTCGGCCCATGTAGAAAACTGAATTGGACCGGGCTGAATCTTGTGCCACATCAGCTTGCTACGCTGGATGCCTACGTGGCCTGGGGAGGTTGCTAGTGACCAAAACAATAGGTCATAGGATCAACGACCTTTTGTTAAAGGTCGCTATAGTCAATTTACGACGCCCAGCTTTTAACCTTATGTTTTTGGTCACAAAAAGGTCATAAATGGAAATTTGTGACCATTCAGTGACCAATAGTGGTGGTCATAAGTTGACATATTTCTTGTAGTGTTAAGACATGCTAGGGCACCCATCTTTGCGAGCTCGATTCACTCACCACAATGCATTGCATGACAAGATAAGCATAATATAAGAAGGAAGACATGTTCTTGAAGCTAACAATGGCAAGAAAAAGTTTATAGCATGCATGGATCAACTACAACATCCATGGAAAAATTGATTAACATGTAAACAATCTGCCAGGAACATTTTATAGCAAAAGTAGAGCAAGATTAAGACATGCTACGGCACTCCATCAATGCAACTAGGGGCATGGATGGATAGAGCATAACCATGTGTACAAATCATCCTTACTGAAGATACTCAAAACAAGCATTGATCTCACTGTAGCATCATGGATACATGGCATAAAAATAACAGCACAACAAGGACTTTGCAAAATCCTAAGTCCCTGAAATCAACAATATCAAGAAGGCTACTTTGCATGCTTGTGCTAGTCACCACAAACATCACAAAAATACATGGAAAGAACTCCTGTAAAGATGGCATGGCATAGACCAAAACAAATGTAGAGCTCATGTTCATATGAAGCACACACCAAATGTGACAAAAATGACAAATCGTCATACTCTGATAAGAAACAACACCTAAAAATTTATAGCACTCTTGCATCAATGATTTGGGCATCAAGATGGACTCAAACAAGCATGTCATAATGGAACAAAATGAAGAGCACATCCTGATGAACATTTTGATATATTGCACGCACAAAACGGAGCAGCACACATGAAGTTATGGCATGATGAGCATGGTTTGAAAATGTGAGGGGAAAAGGACTTGGCAATGAAAACAACCACCGGATGGATCTAGGGTTGACTGGCACGCGGATCAAGGACTCACCGGAATGGCACCGGAGGAGCCGCCGGAGAGGAGGGAGACGATGTGGTGGCGAGATACGCCCGGATCCTCGCCGGATTTGGTCGGGGAAGAGGAGGAGGCGGTGGGGCGCGCTGTTGCCGCGAAGGTCGGCGCGGTTCGGAGGAGCCTCGGGCGGCGGCGGGCGGACGCACGGGCCGGGGAGGGCCTGCCCCGGGCTCGGCGGGCCGGCGCGGAGGGCGGCGATGTGGGCGCGGGCGACGTGGCGGCCCCAGATTTGCCGTGGGCGGCGGTGGGTGTAACACCCCGGATGTAATTTACCTTATATGTACTCCAACTCTTGCCATTTCCGGCGCTAAGTTATTTTATTTTCCTCGGGTTCGGGTTTTTGTCTCCGTGTGTAGTTGCCTTTGTCATGCATCTCATATCATGTCATCATGTGCATTGCATTTGCATACGTGTTCGTCTCATGCATCCGAGCATTTTCCCCATTGTCCGTTTTGCATTCCGGCGCTCCTATGTCCTCCAGTGGTCCTTTCTACCGCTTTTCATGTGTGGGTGTTAAAAATTTCCGGATTGGACCGAGACTTGTTATGCGGCCTTGGTTTACTACCGGTAGACCGCCTGTCAAGTTTTGTGCCATTTGGACTTCGTTTGATACTCTAGTGGTTAACCGAGGAACCGAGAAGGCCTCGTTTGTGTTGCAGCCCAACACCTCTCCAAAGTGGCCCAAAACCCACCTAAACCCTCTCCATAGTCTCGGTCGTTCGATCACAATCGCGTGGCCGCAAACCGTGCTCAATTTGAAGCCTCCTAGCTCCTCCTATGTATAAATAGGTCCTCCCACTCCAAATCCCAGATCATTTCAACCCTAAACCTAGTCTCCTTCCACCTCCAACCGCCGAACGCGTCCGACCAGGCCGGACACGTCCGTCCCGCTCACCCTGTCCAACCACCGCTCGCCACATGTTCTGCGGGAGCCCCACATCGCCGCCCGACCGCGCCGGCCCCCGCAGCCCGCTCCGCGCCCGCCGCCGCCCGCTTCCCCGGCTCACCCGCGCGCCGCCCAGCCGACTCCGCCCCGCCGCCGCACTGTTCGCCGCGCCGCCCTGCTCCGCCTCGACGCCGGCGGCCGCCGACTCGCCGTACCGCCGACTGACGCGCGCCGCCCGGAGTTCCCCTCGTCGCCCCGCCGCCTCCTTTCACCGGCGCCGCCCGGATCCGGCCGGCTCCACGCACCCCGGCCTCCTCCGGTCACTTCTCCAGCGGAGATCCGGCGAGACCCGCCGCCGCCTCGAAGTACGTGCCCGATCTGGATCCGGTGCTACAGTAAACCCTAGGGGTTGACCTCATTTTCCCCCTAAGTCTGCATTATTTTTAGCATTGTTCATCTCATCATAACTCCGCATCCGTAGCTCCGATTTGCGCGTGTAGCATATCAAAATGTTCGTCTCAGAGAGTACATCATTTCATCTCATTGCATCATTTTCATTTGAGGTCATATTGATGCCCGAAATTCTGTTGGAAGAGGGCTATGTGATATAATTGTCAGATCTGTTTCATCAAATAGCTATTTGTCATTTTTGCCATGATTAATGTGTGCATGATATGCTCCTGAGCTCTACATGAGTTCTGTTATATGACATGCCCTCTTTACAGAGGTACTTACCATGTATTTTTGTGATATGTGTGGTGACTAGCACAAGCTTGCAAAGTAGTGCATTCGTTAATGCTGATTTCAGGGACTTAGAATTTCTCTAAGTCCTTGTCCTGATTTTGTCATTATGCCATATGTTCATGTTGTTTCCTAGTGATCCGTGCCTCTTTTGAGGATGATCAGTAAGGATGGTTTGGAACATTGTGGTGCTCTATCCATCCATGTCTTTGTTTGCATTTATGGAGCACCCTAGCTTGAGTCAATCGAGCTCTACTTTTGCTATTTCGTGAATCCTGGCAGATTGTTGACTTGTTAGCGATTTTGCCGAGGATGTTGCTAGTGATCCGTGCATGCTATGTGGTTGTTCTTGCCATGTCTAGCTTCTATTATATGTATTCTTGATGGGTGTATGCTTATTTTGTCATGCCTTGCTCTGTAGTGAGTGCATCGAGCTCGTGAACATGCCTACTCGTTAACAGATTTGCATGCTCCAGTTTTTCACTAAGTCTGTAATATGATTATGTTTTTGCCATGTTCACATGCTTGCAATTGTATTTTCTGATCCCTTTTGGCTCAAGGTCACTAAGGGACTTTTGTTAAGTGCTTTGAGTAGCTTCGTGTCATGCCTTGCTTTGCCATGTTAAGTTCCTGTAGCATATAGTTTTCATGCTCTAAATTGTGCTACCTGATGTTAAATTCCAGACTTGTGTTAATTTCACTGTCTGAAACCTGTTATCAATTGCACTTTTGCCATGCTTGTTTGAACCTGTTAATGGATGAATTGGCCGTAGCTCAGTGTTCATCATTTGTCAAGCATCATGAGTGGATCCCTGCCATGTATTTTTTTGTCATGTTTGAGTGTTGTAGCATAATTATCTTGACGCATTTAGATGGCTACTTGCTGATTATCGCAGACTGGTGCCATATTTGTTTTGCTTGCCATTTCCAAACCGTGCATCCGATTCCGGTGATCTTTGTATCGATTTCAACCGAAATAACCTCACCTTTCCAGTGGCACTCTTTGATTTTCAAATTGAGGCCAAGTTCAATCATTCCTTGTCAAATCTTGCATATGCATCACATACCGCATCCCGCATAGCATACCATGTTTGCATCATGTTGTTCGAGCTTTGCACGTGGTTGATTGTGTTCCTTTTGCTTGTTTTTCTGGTTTGGGTAGAGACGGGAGACGAGTTCGCTAATGAGGAGCCCGTTGAGTTTGCTTATGAGGACCAAGTCAACTCTGACAACTTTGCAGGCAAGATGATCATACCCTCGAAATCACTTCTATCTTTGCTTCCTAGATGCTCGCTCTTTTGCTATGCCTATGCTACTATACCTACCACTTGCTTATCATGCCTCCCAAATTGCCATGTCAAACCTCTAACCCACCATGTCCTAGCAAACTGTTGATTGGCTATGTTACCGCTTTGCTCAGCCCCTCTTATAGCGTTGCTAGTTGCAGGTGAAGATTGGAGATCGTTCCTTGTTGGAACATTGTTTATTTTTGGGATTATCACCATATTATATTGTTATCTTAATGCATCTATATACTTGGTAAAGGGTGGAAGGCTCGGCCTTTTGCCTAGTGTTTTGTTCCACTCTTGCTGCCCTAGTTTCCGTCATATCGGTGTTATGTTCCCGGATTTTGCGTTCCTTACACGGTTGGGTGATAATGGGAACCCCTTGACAGTTTGCCTTGAATAAAACTCCTCCAGCAATGCCCAACCTTGGTTTTACCATTTGCCACCTAGCCTCTTTTTCCCTTGGGTTTCCGGAGCCCGAGGGTCATCTTATTTAAACCCCCCGGGCCAGTGGTCCTCTCAGTGTTGGTCCACCTCGTCAGCCGCCGGTGGCCACCAGGGGCAACTCTGGGTTGGCCTACCGGAAGTTTGGACAATCTGAGTGTGCCCTGAGAACGAGATATGTGCAACTCCTATCGGGATTTGTCGGCACACTCAGCCGGTGTTGCTGGACTTGTTTTACCATTGTCAAGGATGTCTTATAGAACTGGGATGCCGAGTCTGATCGGAATGTCTCGGGAGAAGGAATATCCTTCGTTGACCGTGAGAGCTTGTGATGGGCTAAGTTGGGACTCCCCTGCAGGGATTTGAAATTTCGAAAGCCGTGCCCGCGGTTATGGGCAGATTGGAATTTGTTAATGTCCGGTTGTAGATAACATGAAACTTAACTTAATTAAAATGAATCAACTGCGTGTGTAACTATGATGGTCTCTTCTCGACGGAGTCCGGGAAGTGAACACGGTGTTGGAGTAATGTTTGACGTAGGTTGTTCTAGGATCACTTCTTGATCATAGTTCTTCATTCGTGCTTTGCCTTCTCTTCTCGCTCTCTTTTGCGAACTGGTTAGCCACCATATATGCTATTCGCTTGCTACAACTCCACATATTACCTTGCCTTACCTATAAGATTAAATAGTCTTGATCACGAGGGTGCGAGATTGCTGAGTCCCCATGACTCACAGTTTACTTCCAAAACAGATGCAGGGATCGATGATTCTGTTACAGATGATGCGCTTGAGCTCAAGTGGGAGTTCGACGAAGACTCTCGCCATTACTAAGTGTCTTTCCCTGATGATCAGTAGATGTGCCCAGTTGGGGCGATCGGGGACCATGTCGCTTGTTGGGGTTGATCTTTTATTTTGGTACCGTAGTCGGACCATGAGTGTATTGGATGATTGTAATGTTATTCATGTATTTGTGTGATGTGGCGAGTGTAAGCCAACTATGTACCTTTTCCCCTATTATCTATTTACATGGGTTGTTGTGAAGATTACCTTACTTGCGACATTGCTTTCAATGCGGTTATGTCTCTAAGTCGTGCTTCGACACGTAGGAGATATAGCTGGCGTTGTTGAGTCTAGAAAAATGTTTTGAGTCATTTAGGAATTATATATCGGAGATTTAGGACTTCTTTTTACTCCCCAGTCCCTTCATCGCTCTGGCAAGGCATCCTGACGTAGAGTTTTGACTCTTCTCTTCTCAAATTTCACTAAACTGTTTTTTAGGATCACGCGGGTATCTTGGAATTGTTCCGATGGTTTTGTGACGAGAACATTGTTCTTGGTGCCTTCTGTCATTTAGGGGTTGTGGCAGTGTCCCGGGGATTTGAGCTCCGAGGTGTGTCACAATTCTATCGTTGCAGTTCTGGAATACCTGAGTTTAGGTTCACCGACATCGAAAATCTATTTTATGCAGTTGTTGGTGAGATAACCTCGACGCCACCCAGTACTGGGGCGGGAGTTCGGGAGTATTGCCATAACTTGTATAACGGATAATTTTCGAAGGTTGAGGTAGACAATTTCCGAAGTTTTTTTCAGTTATGTGTTGAAGGATGGATACAGCTGGATGTAAGATTTGCTAGAATTGGGTGAGATATTATGCTTCCCCTATATCCCCAACACCTGATTGCATAACCGGAAAGGTTCGGGAGTTTCATAGGTGGGAATTCTTGTAGCTCTAGTTCTTCTTCCATGGATATTTGGTTTGAGATTGGGTGATCCTTACCGAGTATTCGTTATTGTTCCGTACCTTGTTGTTTTTTCTTCTACCTCAATTCTAAGTGGCTTCTCAATTTATGGATATGTGACCATTTCAAGTGGAATGCATTCGTTCATTTTGTTTGGATGTGAAGACTATATGTTACAATTTCAACCCGTTTGATTCAGCTTCAATATTTGTTTGTCAATGTGCTAATGGATGTAAACCTCTTCAGGATGGCTCCTCCAACGCGCACGACTCTGAATCCTGATCCGCCACCACCACCTCCACCTCCGGAGGCATGGCAAGATGTGATGGCCGCTACCAATGCAAACACGCAGCTGATCATGCAACTTCTTCAAGAGCGCAACCAAGCGAACCAGGGCCAAGGCAACAATCAGAATCACTTTGCTACACTCAACCAGTTCCTTGCTAACTAGCCAAAGACCTTCAGCAATTGTGTTGAGGCCTAAGGACTTTGTCAAGTTCGCTTCCTTCCAACTCAAATACCAAGCTGCAGAATGGTTTCAGCAGTACAAAGATTCCAGAGGAGGCCGTGTGATTACCTGGGATGAATTCCGTCAAGACTTCAAAGCTCATCATATTCCTCAGAGCGTGGTTGAAAGCAAGCGTGAGGATTTCCGCAACCTGAAGCAAGGCTCTATGTCTGTCTACGAGTACAACAAGATGTTTCAGAAGCTCGCCCGTTTTGCTAAGCAATATGTCCCTGAAGAGAAGAGCATGATATACTAGTTCAGGGGTGGTCTCAGAGAAGAAATCCAGCTAGCTCTTGTCCTCTTTGAGCCCAAGAGGTTTGATGAGTTTTACAACATGGCAATGAAGCAAGAGACTGCTCAACTGAAGTGCGATGCTTCCAAGAAGCGAGTCAGAGATGCTACTCCTTCTTCCTCAACTTATGTGGCTAAGCAGAAGAAGTATTGGCTTCCTCCTCCTCCGTTCTGTCAGCCTTATCAGCAGAAGAGCAAAGGTGGCAGTGGATCTTCCCACCCACCCAAACCTGGCTTTCAGAACAAGACTTCGTCTCAAGCTCCAAGATCGAGTGCTCCGTATCACCGTCCACTTTCATAGGTCACGTGCAACAAGTGCCAACAGAAGGTTCACTATGCCAACAAATGCTTCAATTAGAGGCATCTCCCTCCTGCTCCTCCTGTGAGATCGGCAAGTACAGCTGTTGTCAAGCATAACCCCAAGCACACCAAGGTCAACTTGATGAATGCAGCTCAGGCAGAGGACTCGTGAGATGTCATCATGGGTAACCTTCCTGTTAATGATGTTCCTGCAAAAGTACTTTTTGACACTGGTGCATCGCATTGTTTCATCTCGAGACCTTTTGCATCTAAGCATGAGTTTTCTTCTCAAGTTTTGCATAAACCGTTAGCAGTTGTCTCACCAGGTAAATGTTTGCTTGCAAACTACGAGATTCCGGATATTTCTATCATGATGGGTGACTTCAAGTTTCTGGCTTCTCCAATGGTCCTTGGTAACTCGGATATTGATCTTATTCTTGGAATGGACTGGCTTTCTAAGCACAAGGCTCAGCTTGATTGTGCTGCCAGGAAGATTCAATTGACTCATTTGTCTGAAGATGTAACTGTCTTTGCCGCTCGGGATAATACAATCCGTCTGTTTTCTCTCAATGAGAAGGGTGAACTGGATGCCATCTCTCAAATTCCAGTCGTTTGCGAATATCAAGACGTCTTTCTAGAAGAGCTTCCAGGAATGCCTCCGCACCGGCCAGTTGAATTCGTCATTGATCTTGAGCCTGGCACGGAACCTGTTTGCAAACGTCCTTACAAGCTTGGACCTGAAGAGTTGAAGGAGCTAAAGAAGCAACTCGATATTCAAGAGCGAATGGGGATCATCCGACCTAGTTCTTCTCCGTGGGGTTGTGGAGTTCTTTTTGTGAAGAAGGATGGAACGGACCGACTTTGTGTTGACTACCGTCCATTGAACAAGAAGACTATCAAGAACAAGTACCCACTTCCCAACATCAATGAACTGTTCGAACAACTCAAAGGTGCTCAAGTATTCTCCAAGCTTGATCTCCGTAATGGCTATCACCAGATTCGAATCCGTGAGCAAGATATCCCCAAGACGGCGTTCAGAACAAGCTATGGTTCATATGAATACACTGTCATGTCTTTTGGCCTCGTCAACGCTCCTCCGACTTTCTCTCCCATGATGAACTTCATCTTCAACGCCTACACAAATGACTTTTCTTGGCTACCTCGATGACATTCTGGTCTTTTCAAAGAACAAGGAAGATCATGTCAAGCACTTGCGTTTGGTGCTCGATAAGCTCAGAGAGCATCAGTTCTACGCCAAGTTCTCAAAGTGCGAGTTTTGGCTCGATGAGGTTCTCTATCTTGGGCATATCATCTCTGCCAAGGGCATAGTGGTGAATCCTGAGAAGGTGTCTGCAATTGTGAATTGGGAACCACCTCAGAACGTGAAGCAACTCCGCAGCTTCCTTGGTCTTGCAAGCTACTGTCGAAGGTTCATTGAGAACTTTTCAAAGATCGCAAAGCCTCTTTCAAACCTTCTCCAGAAGCACGTCAAGTATGTTTGGTCTCCTGAATGTGACATCGCTTTCAACACTTTGAAAGAGAAATTAGTCACTGCTCCAGTTCTGACTCCTCCTGATGAATCCAAACCGTTCGGGGTCTTCTGTGATGCCTCTCTTCAAGGTCTTGGTGCAGTGTTGATGCAAGAGAAGAAAGTTGTGGCTTATACCTCTCGCCAGTTGAAGCCCAACGAGAAGAACTACCCCACTCATGGCCTCGAGTTGGCGGCAGTTGTGCATGCTCTTTTGACTTGGAGACATCTCTTATTGGGAAGAAAAGTGGACATCTTCACTGACCACAAGAGTCTCAAATACATCTTCACTCAGCCTAATCTCAACCTCAGGCAGACTCGTTGGGTCGAAATGATTCAAGAGTATAATCTGAGTATTGAGTATACTCCAGGCAAGGCCAATGTGATTGCTGACGCTTTGAGCAGGAAGGCTTACTGCAAAAATCTGATTCTCAAGCCTTACCAACCCGAGCTTTGTGAAGCTTTCCGCAAACTCAATCTGCAAGTTGTTCCTCAAGGGATCCTCGCCAACCTTCAAGTCTCTCCTACTTTGGAAGATCAGATCCGCGAGGCTCAACTTCTTGATGCTATGGTGAAGAAGGTGAAGATTGGGATTGCCAAGAGTCAACCCAAGTACAAGTGCTATCGCCTTGATGACAAGGATACTCTCTTCTTTGAGGATCACATTGTTGTGCCTAAAGGTGACCTTCATAAAGTCATTATGAACGAGGTTCACAATTCACTCCTCTCCATCCACCCTGGGAGTACGAAGATGTACCAGGACCTCAAGCAGGCTTATTGGTGGACTCGAATGAAGCGCGAGATTGCTCAGTTCGTGAATGAATGTGATGTCTGCTGAAGAGTGAAGGCAGAACACCAACGACCAGCTGGTCTCCTCCAACCTCTTGCCATTCTAGAATGGAAGTTTGACCACATTGAGATGGACTTCGTGACTGGGTTTCCAAAGTCCAAGCGTGGCAATGATGCTATATTCGTTGTCATCGACAAACTCACTAAAGTGGCTCACTTTCTGCCTATCAAAGAGTCTATCACTGCAGCTCAATTGGCGGAGCTGTATACCTCTCGGATTGTCTCTCTGCACGACATTCCACAGTTGATTTCTTCAGACCGTGGCAGCACCTTTACCTCCAAGTTTTGGGATTCTTTTCAGAAGGCCATGGGCACCAACATCCACTTCAGCACACCTTTTCATCCTCAAACTAGCGGTCAAGTCGAGCGTGTCAATCAGATTCTCGAAGATATGCTCAGGGCTTGCGTTATCTCTTTCGGTATGAAGTGGGAAGATTGTCTTCCATATGCCGAGTTTTCCTACAACAACAGTTTTCAAGAAAGTACGGGCAAGGCCCCATTCGAAATTCTCTATGGAAGGAAGTGCCGTACTCCTCTTAAGTGGTCAGAGACCAGTGAACGTCAACTTATTGGTAATGACTTGATCACATAGGCAGAGGAAATGTGCAAAGTCATTCGTGATAACCTCAAAGCAGCGCAATCGCGCCAGAAGAGCTACTATGACAGTAAGCATCGTGATTTGGCTTTCGAGATCGGACACCATGTTTACCTCCCCGTCTCTCCAATGAAAGGTACTCATAGCTTCGGTATCAAAGGGAAGCTTGCCCCTAGATACGTGGTTCCTTTCAAGATCGTCAGCAAGAGAGGCGATCTCATCTATCAGCTCGAGCTTCCTCCCAACTTTGCAAATGTGCACGACGTGTTCCATGTCTCTCAGCTCCGCAAGTGCTTCAAGACTCCTGACCGCACCGTCAACTTCGAAGACATTGATCTCCAAGAAGACCTCTCCTATCGTGATCACCCAGTTGCTATTCTTGAAGAGACTGAATGCAAGACTCGCAATAAGTCAATCAAATTCCTCAAAGTCAAGTGGTCACACCATTCCGACCATGAAGCCACCTGGGAACGCGAGGACCACCTCCGTTCTGAGTACCCGATGTTTTTCCAGTCCTAGATCTCGGGACGAGATCTTTTCGTGGTGGTGGAGTGTTGTAACACCCCGGATGTATTTTACCTTATATGTACTCCAACTCTTGCCATTTCCCGTGCTAAGTTATTTTATTTTCCTCGGGTTCGGGTTTTTGTCTCCGTGTGTAGTTGCCTTTGTCATGCATATCATATCATGTCATCATGTGCATTGCATTTGCATACATCTTCGTCTCATGCATCCGAGCATTTTCCCCGTTGTCCGTTTTGCATTCCGGCGCTCCTATGTCCTCCGGTGGTCCTTTCTACCTCTTTTCATGTGTGGGCGTTAAACATTTCCGGATTGGACCGAGACTTGTCATGCGGCCTTGGTTTACTACCGGTAGACCGCCTGTCAAGTTTCGTGTCATTTAGACTTCATTTGATACTCCAGTGGTTAACCGAGGAACCGAGAAGGCCTCGTGTGTGTTGCAGCCCAACACCTCTCCATAGGCACAGAATCCCTGCTGCCTTTATAAGGGGATAAGGACTGCCTTTCGCACCCATGCTTTCTCCTTCCCGATCCATTACCCCACGCCCGAGCACCAGTGCCCGAGCGTTCGTCTGCTCCACCCACAAAGGCCTTCCAAAAATGTCCGGATCCGGAGCAGGAGGCAAGTGGATGGCCTCTACCGTCCAGGAGAAGCATATCAAAAAGCTTTGGGAGCCCAGGTATCTGGCCAAAAAATTGGCCAGCGTCTCCCGATGGCGGGACAGATCGTTCCCACCCCAGAACCACAAGAGAGGGTTGTATTCCTCCCTCATTTTGTTCGCGGGCTAGGGTTTCCCCTCCACCCATTTGTTCGCAGCATCATGTATTACTACGAGATCGATTTTCATGATCTATCCCCCAATTCCTTCCACAACATCTCGACATTCATCATCGTGTGCGAGGCATTTCTTCGCATCTCGCCACACTTCGGCTTGTAGCTGAAGATCTTCAATGTGAAGCCCAAGGTGGTGAGCGGCAAGCAAGCCGAGTGCAGAGGCGCTATGGTGAGCAAGATGCCCAATGTTACATGGCCAACATGTGCTTTCAATGATTCCATCAAAGAGTGGCAATAGGAGTGGTTTTACATCACTGAGTCGTGCGGCACGGAATGGGCCGCTGCTCCAGAGTATCGATCCGGAGCCCCTCTGCGGCTTACGTCCTAGCCCAAGAAGGGCATGAACTGCTCTTCATCCGACGAACTGTCTATGCTCTAGATGCGAGTTAAAGATATGGAAGACAAGAACATCGAACTTGTCAATGTAGTCCAGGTGATGTTAGTTCGCCGGATCCTGCCTTGTCAGCACCGGACTTGCAATCTATGGGAATTTGATCCGGCCAAGCATCAAACCCTGCGAAAGCTCTATGGATCTTCGCACGAAGACATCTAGAAGGTGCTTTTCAAGTTCGGCAAATCATGGACGGACTCGACCGAGGACCGGGGGTATCAACTGTCCCGCCCTACAAGCTCGGTTAGTTTTTACGCGTTTTATCCGCATGACCCAAGGGAAATGCTTAATGTGTTTTCCTCAACTCCCCTAGGGTTGGACGAAGAATGCGGGATGGATCCACTGTCCGGCCCTGTTGCCCGAAGAACTGGCCGGCCCACTTCTAATGAAGATGCTGGCCCCGGCGCCGTACATTGCGCCGAAGAAGAAGACCGATAAGGATGCGAAAAAGACCCGGGACGACCTTCGTCGCCATGGCACTTCGGGCACAATACCCGAAGGCTCCAACGTCCGTTCTGCCTCCGAAGAGGACGAGGAGGAGGAAGACGAATACCCGGTGGGGGGAAGAAAGAAGAGGGCGGCCTCCATACACTTGGAGGTCGAGTCGCCTAAAAGGGAAAAGCTCCTCTTCAAGAAGAGCCCACTGTCGCCGCCAATAGCAGCCCTGCGTGGGATCCCAGGGCCCATCCCCTGGTGAACTCGTGAGTGTAAAACCTAAACACGTTTATGCATCCAGACTCGTCATGGCATAATATTTTAACCTGAGCTATATATTTTGGTAGTCCGGCTAGGTCCCGCACCAAACGATCCTCATCAGAGGATTTGTTGAGTTCGGATGCTATGGAGAGCAGGACGCCCCCGAAGGCCCCTTCCCCCATATATGTGAATAATAATGAGGCTTCATCCAAGAAAGACCCTGGCCAAGAAGGGGGGAAGGGATCGTGAAAGTGGCGCCTGGAGGTCAAACTTCTGGGGCCGGAGACATGGGGGTCGACGGCGGGAGCCATCTTGAATTCGGCTTCCAGCTGGACGCAATTCCGGAGACAAATACGGCTCTAGAGTCAAGCAGGCGCCCTCCCTCGGCTGGAGGGGGCGTGCCTGTTCCACCAGCAATCTCTGTCCAACCAGAGGTGTTGGATGTTTTGTTGGCGGCGCTGAAGAGTGCCTCCATCGTCGATGAGCACAGTGCCCTGATGGGTGCGGTGATTAAGAAGATTCAGTCTGCTAAGAGTGGACTGAATGAAGCCTGTATCAGCTTTATAAAAAGGCTTTGAGGTATGTTTTATGAGGTTTCAGAGAGTGTCAGAGTATGGATAGTAGCCCCTAATACACTGTTCGGTGCAAGGAAGGACCGGACAGAGGATGAATTTTATTTTCGCAGGAAGACTCATTTGATGACATTTATCTCTCTTCTTTTGTAAGAAGACGTCTGCGGCGGCTACTGCCTCTCATGCTGCGGAGGTCTCCGGACTGAATCAAAGTCTGGATCGGGCCGAAGAAGAACTTGGTCCGTTGAAAAGGCAGTTGGAAGATAAACAAGGTATGCGCCAGCCTTGTTCGCGTTTATTGCGAAAAAATTCTCACTATCATAAAAGATGTTTCATTATTTGCGCCAGGGGCGATGACCGAAGTCGAGGTTCTAAGGAAGGTTGTTGCCGAGGCCGAGGAAAAAGCAGCTGCAGAGCAGGCTCTTCGTGAGAAGCATGAGGCCAAGGTTATTGAAGCTGACCAGGAGCTTCAAAAGTCCGTGAAGAAATGCGAGACCTTGGAGTAGAGTTTAATGGAGAAAGAATCCGAACTCGCCAGGGCTCATTAGGCCGCACGTGATGCCCAGGGGGAAACCCAAGGCGCTCTGCTGGAGATCCAAGAGGCGAGGACGGTCGCGGTGGGTAAGGCTTTTTTCATGTAAAGCAAGTATATGAAGAGAAAATCATGTTTCTAATTTTGAGTTCGGATTTCTCCAGGGGTATTTGCGGGACTGCCCCGCAACATATCAGATGCCGCCCAATTCTACCGAGCCGAAGAAGGGAACGCTGCGAATAAGCTCTTCTGGTCACAGTATCTGGCACCGAATTATCCGGTGCCTTTTGTCGACCAATTGAAACAGCTGATCGAACTACATAAGGTGGCCGAACTAGCCATGAAGGATTTAATTATCCGGCTACGGCCTGCCGAGCCGATTCCAGGCAGCTACTTCGGGCTCGTGAAGTGGCTTGTGAGTGCCTGCCCTCGACTTGACGTCATCAAGCGGTCGGTCTGCATAGAAGGTGCGTGAATGGCCTTCGCCCGCACAAATGTGCACTGGGGGAAGATGGATGCTAAAAAGTTGATGGCTGATGGACCGCCAGAGGGGAAGGAGCATCGCAAGCCCGAATTATATTATGAAAGTGTCCTAAAAGGATCCTGCCTAGCGGCAGAGCAATGCACCAAGGATGTTATATTTCCATGAATACAATCATGTTGTCCTTTGTAATGTTGAACAAGGTCATTTCTATCATTTATTGCCTGTTATATAAAAGTTTATCCTCCTGCGCGGCCGTTTTATATATATGAATCTTGAGAGTTGGCCGGTCATCGGCTTCTGCCCCCACGTAGGACGTACTGGGGTGTTCGGGATAAACCTGATAACTCATTATCCCAGTTGTGTCCTTCGATGGAGGTGTTCAGCACAACGAACCAGGCAATCGGATTATAGGGCTTTATCGCTCTCATTAGCCATAGGAGCTTTCGAAAAGTAAGGTAGGTGCAGCCCCTGGTGTTCGGAAGACCGCACGAGGGGCTATATATGCACCTGATCGAAAGAAAACCGATCCATCGCACGCTTCATTGGTTATGGCATTATGCGGAAAAAATCCTTAAAGATTTTACAACCTCTCGAACAGCTGACCAGCTCTCGCCGCATCATGACAGTCAGTTTTCGGCTTCCTCTACTGAGGTGCTCGTCCGGAAGAACAGGGACATAATCGCAGTAGTTCTCGTAGTGCTACCTTAGCCAATATAGCGGAACGTAAGGTACCAAAACATGGGAGCCGGGCAAACCCAACTATTGACCCAAGACATGATTCAGAGCTGATGCATATAATTCTATAAGTTCGGGGTGCCAAACTTCCATGAAGGTATTCGGACTTGATTGTCGTATTATGGGTAAAACAAAGCCCCTAGCATATTTGTCGCGGTGTGCGGATGCCACTTTACAAAAGAATTTCAACAAGAAATAATAGTAGATCCACATGTATAAATCCACATGTATTGTATAAATCCACATGATGTATTTGAGTAGTACGTCGATGCATGTGAGTGCATGTAATGTGATGGAAAAGAAATATGACTGTGGAACCTGCGTAGACCAGGGGGGAAGAAGCTGTGTGCGGATCCGGAGTATAGTTGGATGGTCATCACGGGGAATATATAAGGATTCTCTTATGCGTTCGAGCTGCTTCCATACTGCCAGTCCTGGTCTGCGCAAAGTTGAACCTGCAAATAAAATGTAAGAATTTCTTGTGCGCCACAAAGCGGTTGAGCCGCGGTATGTGGCCTATCCTGGCCCTCGCCGGAGTGTTTAATGGAGCTCTAGACGAGCCGGGCTATCCTGCCATGAAGTAGTTCGAAGTCCTTTGGCGGTGTCCAAGGATCAGGCCGTCGACTCGAGGTTCGGTTGGAAGGTGCCACTTGTAGCTTCTGCAGTTAAGGCAGTGGTATACTCCTCGGTGCAAAGGGAAAGTTCAGCCTTTCCATTAACCGTGATGATGCTGCATGGACCGAGCATCTTGAGCTTACGGTAGGCATAATGTGGCACTGCGTTGAATCGAGCCAACACGGTTCGTCCGAGCAGTGCCTGATAATCACTACAAAAGGGGATGATATCGAAGATTAACTCTTCGGCACGGTAATTGTTTGGTGTTCCAAAGGCTACCTCCAGGGCGATGGAACCTGCACGGCTGGCCTCCACACCTGGTATAATACCTCTGAGGGTGGTTGTCGTGGGCTTCATCACCGAATGATCAATGCCCATCTTGCTCACTTTGTCCTGGTAAAGCAAGTTTAGACTGCTACCTCCGTCCATAAGGACTCGTGTGAGGTGGAACCCGTCAATTGTTGGGTCGAGGACTAGTGCTGCTGGATTGCCTTGAGTGGTGTTAACCGGACGATCTATGTGGTTGAAGGTGATCGGCCCCAGTTTATATTGTGGGACGATTGGTTCCGTTAAGTCGACAT
This sequence comes from Triticum urartu, assembly GCF_056163025.1. Taxonomy (NCBI): domain Eukaryota; kingdom Viridiplantae; phylum Streptophyta; class Magnoliopsida; order Poales; family Poaceae; genus Triticum; species Triticum urartu. The sequence continues at coordinate 423,431,470 of NC_141873.1, read as the reverse complement.
CCCTGAGGGTGTGCATTCGGTCCTGGTTGGGAGTGTAGGTTCCGTTTACCACGTTCACTATTTGGATTTGCGGGGGAGGTTTCTTCTGCCCTCCTGTACTCGGCGAGTTGGGCTCCTCGTCTCCATCGTCGCTTTGAGACCCCTTATCTTTGTTTTTGGCACCTGACCTACCGGCTTGTTTGAAGACCCAGCATTCTCTATTAGTATGATTGGCTAGTGTTTCTGGGGTGCCATGAATTTGGCATGGGCGGTCCAGCATGCAGTTCAGGCTGGAAGGACGCGGATTGTCATTTTTTAGTGGCCCATTCCGCTGCTGGACTTAGAGCCCCTAAATCTAGCATTGACTGTCGTATCTTCGGTGTTTTCACCCTTTTTGCGGCACTTGTGTTTGTTGCGTCAGGGTTTGCCATTGCTATCTTCGGCTTCTGATGTGCCAGGGTTGTTTGTTGTGTCGTTCCAATGGGCCAACCAGCTATCTTCGCCCGCGCAAAAGCGGGTCATGAGTGTCGTGAGGGCTGCCATGGATTTTGGCTTTTCTTGGCCGAGATGTCGGGCTAGCCACTCGTCACGGATGTTATGTTTAAAGGCCGCTAGGGCTTCGGCATCCGGACAGTCGACAATTTGGTTCTTTTTAGTTAGGAACCGAGTCCAGAATTTCCTGGCTGACTCTCTGGGTTATTGTGTTATGTGACTTGAGTCGTCAGCATCCGGTGGTCGCACATAAGTGCCCTAGAAGTTGTCCAGGAATGCGTCTGCTAGGTTCTCCCAACATCCAATGGAGTTTGCGGGCAAGCTATTCAGCCAATGCTGAGCCGGCACCTTGAGCTTTAGCGGGAGATACTTGATGGCGTGTAGATCATCCCCACGGGCCATGTGAATGTGGATCAAGAAATCCTCTATCCATACCACAGGGTCTGTAGTGCCGTCATATGATTCAATATTCACGGGTTTAAACCCTTCTGGGAATTCATGGTCCATTACTTCATCAGTGAAGCATAGGGGGTGTGCGGCGCCTCTGTGCCAGGCTATATCACGGCGCTGTTCATACGAGTCTTGTCTCCTGTGTTCGGCCCGGCCGGATTTGCTTTTAGTATATCCGACGTGACGGTTGTCGTCATGCGTTGGGGCACGCCCTCGTGATCCGTAGATCGATCTTGCATGTCCTCCCTTGTTTTCAAATACGTCTCGCAGGTCCTGTGTGTTACCCCGGGCCTTGGAATTTTTGTATAACTGGCGACGGGGTGCGGGCTGGACTTCGGCTTGATATACCGCTTTGTCTCGGCCACGAGGTGGTCGGTCAGCCGCATCATACGTTGGGAGCGTAGGCTTTAATGCTTCCTCCTTAAGTTGGGGTAGCGGCCTGCGTTTTGGATAACTTTTGGTTGGGCGATCGAGGTCGTATTCCTCGGTCGTCAGGACCTTAGCCCATCTATCCGCTAGCAGATCTTGGTCAGCTTGAAGTTGCTGTTTCTTTTTCTTCAGGTTTTTTGTTGTGGCTATAAGCCAACGCTTGAAGCGCTCCTGTTCGGCAGGATCCTCGAGCATGCTAAATTCGTCGTCACCGGGGCTCACCTCACCTTCGGAGAGAGGCATGTAATTGTCATCCTCTGATTCTCCGTCTGCTGCCTATTCCTTAGTGCTCTCTTGCCCATCCTCCCGCTCGAGCCCTGGCTAGATGGGATTGTCTTCGTCTTCGGCGCTATCTGCAGCATTACTGTTTCTTGTGCCGGTATCTCCGTTTTTGCTATGGCGGTGCTTAAATTGCTTCTCGGGGGGATTATCCTATGTTGCCTTATTGCCATCTCTTTCTTTGGGGGTGTCAGTGTAAAAACCGACGGATCTCGGGTAGGGGGTCCCGAACTGTGCGTCTAAGGTGGATGGTAACAGGAGGTATGGGACACGATGTTTTACCTAGGTTCGGGCCCTCTTGATGGAGGTAAAACCCTATGTCCTGCTTGATTATTCTTGATAATATGAGTAGTACAAGAGTTGATCTACCACGAGATCAGAGAGGCTAAACCCTAGAAGCTAGCCTATGGTATGATTGTATGTTGTCCTATGGACTAAAACCCTCCGGTTTATATAGACACTAGAGGGGCTAGGGTTACACAAGGTCGGTTACAAAGGAGGGGATATACATATCCGTATTGCCTAGCTTGCCTTCCACGCCAAGTAGAGTCACATCCGGACACGGGACGAAGTCTTCAATCTCGTATCTTCATTGTCCAATAGTCCGGCTGTCCGGAGACCCCCTAATCCAGGACTCCCTTAGTAGCCCCTGAACCAGGCTTCAATGACAATGAGTCCGGCGGGCAGTGTTGTCTTGGGCATTGCAAGGCGGGCTCCTCCTCCGAATACACCACGAAAGAGTTTGAATACAAGGATTGTGTCCGACCCTGCAAAATAAGTTCCACGTACCACCGTAGAGAGAATAATATTTCCACAAATCTAATCTGCTAACATGTTTTGGCAGCATGACATCACGCCACGGTCCGGTAATTATTTGAACCGTTTTTCTTTAACCAGCCCCGCACATAACGCGAGGAGGTTTCTTGACACGTCTTGTCAAAGCAGAGATCGTGTTCCCCTTATTATGGGATTCTCATCAATACGGACGTGGGTAACCCAACCGCGCCATCAATTACGGCGCTTGGGGGATAAGCGAGTTTTACCAGGCTAGTAGGGCCGCATAATTTAGTCCACCCTTATAAAGGGATAAGATCTCACCTTTTTCAACCCGCGCATTCTTCCTCCTTGCTCATCCATTCTTGTGCACTCGAGCTCCAGCGCCCAAGTCCGCATCCTTCTCCTCAACTCTCAAACATGTCCGGAGCGGGAGGCAAGTGGATGACCTCCTCCGTCACGGAGGGGCACATCAAAAAGTTACGTGGAGCCGGATACTTAGTCGCGGATATCACGCATCGGCTGCCAGCAGCGTGGCAGATCGTCCCTACCCCGGAACCTCACGAAAGGGTGGTTTTCCTCCCCCACTTCGTCCGCGGACTAGGGTTTCCCCTCCATCCATTTGTCCGCGGCCTCATGTTCTATTATGGGTTGGACTTTCATGATCTGGCCCCGAATTTTATCCTCAACATCTCAGCGTTCATTGTCGTGTGCGAGTCTTTTCTCCGCATCCGGCCCCACTTCGCCCATTGGCTGAAGACCTTCAATATCAAGCCAAAGGTAGTAGGAGGCCAACAAGCAGAATGCGGTGGAGCCATGGTGGGAAAAATGCCCAACGTTACATGGCTCGAGGGCTCCTTCATGGAGACCGTAAAGGGGTGGCAATCGGGGTGGTTCTACATCACCGAGCCGCGCGACACCAACTGGGTGGCGGCCCCCAAGTTTCGATCCGGAGTCCCCACGTGGCTCACTTCCTGGAAGGATAAGGGCCTGTCTTGGGGCTCTTCGGTGGAGCAGGACAGAGTCCAGAAGTGTATCCGGAACATGACAAGCAAGAAACTTAAGCTTGTCAACATAGTCCAGGTCATGCACTTCCGCCGGATCCTCCCGTGTCAACAACGGGCTTTCAACTTATGGGAGTTCGACCCGTCCCAGCACCAGACTCTACGTCAGCTCTTCGACATGATGCATAAGGACGTTTGGAAGGTGCTGTTCAAGGGCGCTGAGGTCCCTCCTTCTCTTACCGATTACCGCGGGCTAAGCGCGAAGCGCTTCGCGAATCCGGTAAGTTCTGTACATCTGGGAGGGTATTTATTTCCCATAGCTTAACCATGTGCGGGGTCTGAGCTCCCATGACTTTGACAGGACTGGGTGGAGACATCAGAGCAGATTAACTGTCTGGCCCCTCTGCCTGAAGACCCTGCGGACGCTCTCCTGACGGAGATGCAGACTCCGGCTCCTTATGAGGTGTCAGATAAGACCAAGAAGAAGGCCAAGAGAACCCGAAAGAGTTCCCGGTGCCAGGTGGTATCGGACTCATCGTCTGATAACTCCGAGACGCACTCCTCCCATGAAAACGAGGAGAAGGCAAATGAAGACTCTCCCCCTCTTGCCGGGGGAGACAAGAAAAGGAAGGCCGCCCCAACCGGGGAGGCCGAAGGGTCCAAGAAGGGAAGGACTCTCCTTATGGACTGTTCCACCACCACCGCCGACGACGAAGATGAGTGGCTGCTCAGGGCCAAGCCACTGGCGAAGTCGTAAGTATTCGGATACCAGAGTAACTCATAGCATACTTTTGTTGCACTGCTTCTCCTAACATCAAATATGATTATGCAGTCCGCCTCAAGCCCGTATCAACGTATCATCGTCGGACGGTTCCTTGGACTCGTCGGACATGGATAGTGATACACTTCAAACGGCCACCTCTCCTTGCCCTACGGACAATGCCGAGGTACTCTCTCAAGGGGCACCGAGCCAAGGGGAGACAGTCCCGGAGGCGCCTCAAGGCGACCTTCCGGAGTCCAGGAGCAAAGGGAGCAAGGCTCCCAGGGGCTCCAAGTTCGGCCTGCAGCCGGACACTGCGTCGGAACCTCCAGTGGTTCCGGACTCGGGTAGGCGGCCCCCTTCCAGGAGGGGCAAGCCGTCCGTGCCGGTGACCTCTGTCCATCCAGAAGCACCGGACAAACTGCTAGGAGCGCTTAGCGGCGCTTCCATCGACGAAGAGCACCGCACTATTATGAGTGCGGTGATCAAGAAGGTTCAGTCCGCCAAGAGCGGACTGACTGAAGCCTGTACCAGCCTTCTAACAGGCTTTGAGGTAAGTATTTAAAATATAGGGAAAATATTACCGCATAGACAGTAGCCCATGATGCTCTGTTTGGTGTTCACAAAGAAAAGTCGAATAGAGGATCGAATAATATCTGCAGGAGTCTAATATAAGTGTGTCTGTATGCGTATGAAGGCTTCGCTGCTGACCTCTGCTACACTGACTACGAGGTCGCTGCACTGAAGCAGGACTTTGAGCGGTCCGAGAAAGAGCTCGGCCTTGCCAAGAGGCAGCTCGAGGAGAACAAGGGTTAGTAATACATTGTCTATATAAAAAAGAAAATGTGGTTGCGAACTGATAGGATCATCATGAATGTGCCAGGGGCTACGACCGAAGTGGCAACCCTGAAGCAAGCGTTGTCCGAGGCCTAAAACAAAGCGGCCAAGGAGTGCACCGAGCAGGAGAGACAAGAGGCACGGGTGGGCGAGGTGCAGCAAGAGCTTCAGGCTCTCGTGAAGAAACACGAGACTTTGTAGCTTGACTCGAAGACGCGAGAGTCCGAGCTTGCCGCGGTCCTCGAGAGCACCAAGCATGCCAAGGCCGAAGCCCAAAAGGCCCTCTAGGAAATTGAGGCGATGAGGAAGATAGCGTCGGGTAAGGCATTCAATATGCAAAGCAAGCATGTGAAAGTAAAGTACTTGTTACTTACCCGAGTCCGGAGCTCTCCATGAGCATTCGCAGATTTTCCCAGCAGCATGTCGGATGCCGCGAAGTATTACTAGGCCGAGGAGGGAAGCTCGACGGAGAAGTTGTTCTGGTCTCACTATACTGGGACCGAACACCCGGTGCCTATGAGCAACCAGCTAAAGCAACTAGTCGAGCCGCACAAGGCGGCCGAATAGGCCATGAGGGGCTTTATAGTCCGGATGTGGCCTGGCGACTCCCTTCCCAACAGCTACTTCGGCCTGGTGAGGCGGCTTGTGGATGCCTGCCCACGGCTGGAAGTCATCAAGCGGTCCGTCTGTATTGAAGGTGCCTGCCGGGCTTTTGCCCGTGCAAAGGTGCACTGGGCAAAGATGGATGCCGAGAAGCTGGTGAAGGAGGGGCTGCCGCAGGGCAAGGAGCATCGCCACCCCGAAATGTATTATGAGGGTGTCCTGAAGGGTGCCCGTCTTGTTGCGGACGAGTGTGCGAAGGATGTAATATCTGAATGAACTCGCTCGTGCGATCCTGTATTATGAAAACTTGTTTATATGCGCTATGCAATGCTTGTTTGAATTTAAAATATTACCTTCTGTGCGGCTGCTTATTAGATCTGAGAGATGGCTAGTCGTCGACTTCTGCCCCCATGTCACGAGTGCTGGGGTGTTCGGGATGAATCTGAGCACTATTGTTCCCATTGTTGGGTCCTTCGAGGGAGGTGCTCAGCGCAATGAACAAGGCAATCGGACTATAATGCTTTATCACTCTCACTTAGCCATAGAAGTCTACAATTTTAAATTTTGGCGAAGCCCCTAGTATTCGGAAGGCCGAATTCGGGGCGCTATACATGCCTTAAGCCGGACAAAGCCGACTCCTCGCTCTAAGCGGCATAAGTCTTTAGGGACTCGAGACCTCTTGAATAGAGACCAGCTCTCACCTTATCATGATAGTCAGTTTTAGCTTTCTCTACTGAGGTGCTTAGCCCAGATGAACCGGGGCACAATCACAGTAGTTCTCCCAGTGCTACCTTAGCCGATAGAGCGGAACGTAAGCTACCAAAACATGGGAGCCGGGTAAACCCAACTATTGGCCCAATACATGATTCGGAGCCGATGCATATAATGCTATAAGTTCGGGGTGTTGCACGGTCGAAAGTGTTCGGACTTCTCACGCCGTATTATGGGGTATGCTTAAGCCCCCGGCATATTGGCCGTACCAAAGTGTAAGGGTGTTGAATGTCATAAATGAACATATATATATATATATAAAAGAAAGAATAGAGAATGCGGTAATAGTCTAGTGCTATGCATTATCTATTCAAAAAGGTGTGTCGAAGCAAAATGATACAAGTAGTGCGATAAGCAAAAAGTAGGACTATTTGACATGTCCCCTCCAAGGGCAAGCTGAGGAATGGTATTTAAAGAAGGTATTTAACTCGTGTCAGAGACCGCCTGGGAGTTCCATGGTACGACGTAGCTTTCTGCCTCCATGGTTGTTGCATCGCGTGTCCGGCAATCGTACTGCCGGACGGGGTTTCCAGAGATTAAAGTCCTGAAAGAGAGAAAAATAACAAAGCGGGAACCCCTTAGTGCAGTTGAGCCGCGTCTTGGGGCGTGCCGTAGTCGTGCCCCCCTCCCCACCTGTGCCCATGGTATTTTCAATGCATCATTATGTACGTGTGGCACGGATTTCGCCGTTTGGCTGGTACTGTGGTGGGGGCCGCATTGCTATGCGAGCTCGGAACATGCCAGGTGGTCTTGTTGCCAATTACTCCGGGCGCGCTTGAAGGTGTCCGGGTCTTTAATCGCTGAACTGGTGGATTGCCTTAAGAGGCTACTTTGCGCTTCTGCTGCGAGGGCTGCAGTGTGCTCCTTCGTGCGGAGAGAGCGCTCTGTGTTTCCATTGACTGTGATGACCCCTCGAGGTCTTGGCATCTTGAGCTTGAGGTATGCATAATGCGGTACGACATTGAATCTCGCAAATGCGGTTCGCCCGAGCAATGCATGATAGCCACTGCAGAACGGGACTATATCGAAGATTAATTCTTCGCTTCAGAAGTTATTCGGGGACCCGAAGACCACTTCCAGTGTAATTGAGCCTGTGCAATGGGCCTCTACACCTGGTATGACGCCTTCAAAGGTCTTTCTTGTGGGTTTGATCCTTGAGGGGTCTATACCCATTTTGCGCACTATGTCCTAATAAAGCAGGTTCAGGCTACTGCCACCGTCCATAAGGACTCGAGTGAGGTGAAATCCGTCGATGATTGGGTCTAGGACCAGTGCGGCGAATCCGCCATGACGGATACTAGTGGGGTGGTCCCTGCGATCGAAGGTGGTCGGACAGGAGGACCATGGGTTGAACTTTGGGGCAACTGCCTCCAACGCATATACGTCCCTTAACGCACGCTTCTGCTCCCTCTTGGGGATGTGGGTTGCGTATATCATGTTCACCGTCCGCACCTTTGGGGGGACCTCTTCTGTCCTCCGGTGTTCGGCTACTGGGGCTCTTCCTCATCATCACTATGTAGCCCCTTGTCTTTGTTTTCGGTGTTTAACTTATCGGCCTGCTTGAACACCCAACATTCCCTGTTGGTGTGGTTGGCTGGCTTGTCCGGGGTGCCATGTATTTGGCATGAGTGATCGAGTATATAGTCCAGACTGGACGGGCCCAGAGTGCTTCTTTTGAATGGCTTTTTCCGCTGGCCGGGTTTAAAGCCTTTGAATCCGGCATTGACTGCCGTATCTTCGGTATTGTCCCTATTGACGCGGCGCTTATGTTTGTTGGGACGTGACCTGCCATTGTTATCCTTGGTATCTGAAGTACCATGGTTCTTTGATATGTTATTACTATGAGCCAACCAGCTGTATTCTCCCGCGCAAAAGCGGGTCATTAGTGTCGTGAGGGCTGCCATAGATTTCGGCTTTTCCTGGCCAAGGTGCCGGGTGAGCCACTCGTCGCGGATGTTGTGCTTAAAAGCTGCTAGGGCCTCTACATCCGGACTGTCGACGATTTGATTTTTCTTTGTCAGGAACCATGTCCATAATTGCCTGGCTGATTCCTCTGGCTGCTAAATTATGTGGCTCAAGTCATCGGCATCTAGTGGTCGCACATAAGTGCCCTGGAAGTTGTCGAGGTTGTTGAGCCAATGCCGAGCTGGTCCTTTGAGCTTGAGTGGGAGGTATTTGATGGCGTGTAGATCATCATCGCGGGCCATGTGGATGTGCAATAGGAAGTCATCGATCCATACCGCAGGATCTGTTGTGTCGTTGTATGATTCTATATTTACGGGTTTGAAACCCTCTGGGATTTGGTGATCCATTACTTCGTCTGTGAAGCATATGGGGTGTGCGGCTCCTCTATAGTGGGCTATGTCGCGAGGCAGCTCGAATGATTCTTGTTCGCTGTGTTCGGCCCGGCCAGATTTATTTTACTATATCCGGCGTGACGGTTATCGTCTTGCATAGTGGCGCACCCTCGTGATCCGTAGATCGATCTTGTGTGTTTTGCTTTGTCCTCCAATACGTCTTGCAGGTCCAGCATGTTTCCCCGTGCCTTGTCATTTTTATTTGAGTGGCGTCGGGGTGCGGGCTGAGTTTTTGGTTGAAATGCCTCTCTGCCTCGGTCATGAGGTGGCCGATCATCCGCGTCATATGCTGGAGATGTAGGTTTTAATGCTTCCTCCTCTAGTCGGGGTAGCAACCTGCGCTTTGGGTAACTCTTGGAGGGGCGCTCGAGTTCATACACCTCGGCCGCAAGGACTTCAGTCCATCTGTCAGCTAGCAGATCTTGATCAGCTCGGAGCTGCTGCTGCTTTTTCTTAAGGCTATTTATTGTGGCTATAAGCTTGCGCTTGAAGCGCTCTTGTTCGGAGGGATCCTCCGGCACGACAAATTCGTCGTCGTCGAGGCTTGCCTCGTCTTCGGAGGGAGGCATGTAATTATCATCCTCCGCCTCTCCATCTGCCGCTCTCTCGGGGGGGGGGGGGGCTGGCTTCTCCATCCTCCTGCTCTAAATCTTGCTGGAGGGGGTTGTTGTTGTCTTCGGCGCTGTTCGGAGTGCTATTATCTCCTGTGCCGGTGTCACCGCTTTTTCTTTGGCGAGACTTGGAGTGGCGCCGTTGACGTCGGCGCTTGGGTTGCTTCTTGGAGGGGTCATCCTCCGCTGTCTCGTCGCCATTGCCTTCTTTGGGTGTGTCCACCATGTATATATCATATGATGAGGTGGTTTTCCATTGCCCTGTGGGCAGTGGTTCTTCTTTGTCTCCCACATCGTCGTCCATACCATCGTTGTCTTCGGAGTCGAAGTCGAGCATGTCGGTCAAATTGTCGACAGTGGCTACTAAGTGGGAGGTGGGTGGGCGGTGAATTTCTTCGTCATCTGCATCCCAATCCTGCCGAACATAGTTCGGCCAGGACGCTCCTGACAGGGAGAGAGACCTTAGTGAGTTCAGTATGTCGCCAAAGGGCGAGTGCTGAAAGATATCCGCGGAGGTGAACTCCATGATCGGTGCCCAGTCAGATTCGATAGGCACGGGCACAGGCGGTTCGGAGTCCGTGGCTGGGGAAGAATCTGGTAGTTCCGCTTCACGGCTCCCGTGAAGGGTAAGGTCGATACTCGGCTCTATCCGCCCATCCATGGATGGCGCAATTGGCTCCAAATTGAGGGTCGAAGCGGTTGTCGGTGCGGTCTCCTGAACAGTTTCCGATGGCAGAGCTAAATCATGCTCATCGTGACCGTGCGGCGCACTCGGCAGGGGCTTGAATCCGTCGAAGATCAAGTCTCTGCGGATGTCGGTCGTTTAGATTAATCTTCCAAACCTGACCTGGTGGCCAGGGTGTAACTATCGATCTCCTCTAGATGGCCAAGCGAGTTGGCCCGCAGTGCGAAGCTGCCGAATACAAAGACCTGTCCAGGGAGAAAAGTCTCACCCTAGACTGCATCACTATCGATGATCAAAGGAGCCATCAAGCATAGCGGCGACGACATAGAGGAACTCTCAATGAAAGCACCAATGTTGGTTTCAAAACCCTCGGATCTCGGGTAGGGGGTCCCGAACTGTGCGTGTAAGGCGGATGGTAACAGGAGGCAGGGGACACGATGTTTTACCCAGGTTCGGGCCCTCTTGATGGAGGTAAAACCCTACGTCCTGCTTGATTATTCTTGATAATATGAGTAGTACAAGAGTTGATCTACCACGAGATCGGAGAGGCTAAACCCTAGAAGCTAGCCTATGGTATGATTATATGTTGTCCTACGGACTAAAACCCTCCGGTTTATATAGACACCGAAGGGGGTAGGGTTACACAAGGTCGGTTACAAAGGAGGAGATATACATATCCGTATTGCCTAGCTTGCCTTCCACGCCAAGTAGAGTCCCATCCGGACACAGGACGAAGTCTTCAATCTCGTATCTTCATAGTCCAACAGTCCGGCCAAAGGATATAGTCTAGCTGTCCGGAGACCCCCTAATCCAGGACTCCCTCAGGGGGTGTCGACCATGTATATATCATATAATGAGGTGGCAGTCCAGCGCCGTGTGGGCGGTGGTTCCTGTTCTTCTCCTACATTGTCGTCCATACCGTCGATGTCTTCGGAGCTGAAATCAAGCATGTTGGTTAAGTCGTTGAATGTGGCTATTAAGTGGGTGGTGGGTGGGGGATGAATTTCTTCTTCGTCCGCTTCCCACTCAAGCCGGACATAGTTCGTCCAAGGGTCTCCTGTCAAGGAGAGAGATTTCAATGAGTTTAGCAAGTCGCCCAAGGGCGAGTGCTGAAAGATATCCGCGAAGGTCTCATAGGTTCAGTTAACAGCCATCAATCGATCGCTCGGGTTCATTAACAGGAGATGAATCCAAGGGTCCGGAAACATAGGTCTCATAGGGGGTGAAGTCAGTATTCGGCTCTATCGCCGCTGAGTGTGCGGCCTCCCTGGCGGGGTCTTTCCACACGTCCTCGGACGGCACGATCTGCTCCTTATCGAATGCAGGAGTAGCCACAGGTGTGATCTCCCGAACACCGTCCGATGGCAGAGCTAAGTCATCCTTGTCGAGGTTTGCTACACATCTGACATGGGCTCGAATCCGTCAAAGATCAAGTCTCCACGGATGTCGGTAGTGTAGTTTAAGCTTCCAAACCTGACCTGATGGCCAGGGGCGTAGCTCTCGATCTGCTCCAGATGGCCAAGCGAGTTGGCCTGCAGTACAAAGCCGTCGAATACGAAGATCAATCCGGGGAGAAAAACCTCACCCTGGATCGCATCGTTGCTGACGATCGAAGAAGCCAACAAGCCTTGTGGCGACGACACAGCGGAACTCTCAATGAAAGCACCAATGTCGGTGTCAAAACTGGCGGATCTCGGGTAGGTGGTCCCGAACTATGCGTCTAAGGAGGATGGTAACAGGAGGCAGGGGACACAATGTTTACCCAGGTTTGGGCCCTCTCGATGGAGGTAATACCCTATGTCCTGCTTGATCGATCTTGATGATATGAGTATTACACGAGATCGTAGAGGCTAAACCCTAGAAGCTAGCCTATATTTCTGATTGTTTCTTGTCCTACGGACCAAACCCTCTAGTTTATATAGACACCGGAGGGGGCTAGGGTTACCCATAATCGGTTACAAGGGAGGAGATCTACATATCCGAATTGCCAAGCTTGCCTTCCACACAAAGGAGAGTCCCACCCGGACACGGGATGAAGTCTTCAATATTGTATCTTCATAGTCCAACAGTCCAGCCAAAGTATATAGACCGGTTGTCCGAGGACCCCCTAATATAGGACTCCCTCACGCGGCATGGTCAACATGGTCAAGGAACGACTTCCATCGGACGTGGACTATACATGGAGAGGCTAACAGCTGGGTCCACGGCCGCAGCAAGGATGTGCCTCCTTATTACGCGCAAAATAATTATTCCTCCACCTGATAGCGGGGACCCACTAGACAGGCCACCGTATTTCGCAAAAAAAACGTTTCCCCCTGACTACGGGGACCCACCAGCTACATCTTCGCACGCAAGGAAGTGCGTCCGAGCAAAAAAATGATTCACCCCCCTGACTGCTGGGACCCACCAGCTACATCTTCGCACGCAAGGAAGTGCCTGATAGTCGGGACCCACCTGATCGAAGCGTACGTAGCGTTGTCATTCTGGTCGCGAACGTGTACGTACATAGTGGTCGATGTAGAGTCGCGCATGTGTCGTAGTAGAGGCGCGCACGTAGCATGTACACGTACATACATCGGCCAGCGTACAGCGGCCACGTACGTACATACGGGCAGGGTCTCGAACATCTACTCGCGCATATGTATGGCCAGGGCTTGTGTACATGGCTGGGTCAGAACAGAGAAACTACGTCGTCGTTGTGTTCATGGGGAGCCAATCGGCTGGGTCGGAACGGATTGCGTCGTCGTGTTCATCGGGAGGGGTTGGACGGAACAGCTGATGGAAACGAGGCCTGGCATACCGCAGAACGGAGAAAACGGCCTTGTTTTCGACCAGCCACGTTCGAAACGGGATCATGTTCATCGGGAGGGCTCTGGCGTATCGCAAAACGGAGGAAATGGACCTCCTATGGTCGAAACGGGGGTCCTGTTGATCGGGAGGGGTGTGGCGTACTGCAAAACAGAGGAAACCGACTTGTGTTGGGGCGCTACGGTCGAAACGGGGGTCCTGTTCATCGGGAGGGGTGAGGCGTACCGTAAAACGGGACTGCACGGGATACTATTCATCTCCACCGTCAACCCCCTCCAGCCTCCACGGGCTACTATTTATCCACCGTCGACCTCCTCCAGCCTCCACCTGCGACTGTTCATCCGCGGGCTCCTGTTCATCAAGCCTCCACCGTGCGCTACTCCACCGGCTACTGTTCAACCAGCCCTCTCCACGGGCTCCTGTTCCACCACCCCTCGACGGGCTACTGTTCATCCAACCCTCCACCGTCTACTGTTCATCCTGCCCTCCACGGGGTGGTCCTGTTCATCCAGCCCTCCACGGGGTCCTGTTCATGCAGCTCCAACCGGCTCGATCGATCGGGGTCCTGCTCATCTAGAGGCAACACCACGGGATCCTGTTCATCCACCCCCACCGGGAACTGTTCATCCAACCCCCCAGCAACGCTCGCTGTTCATTCAGAGGCAGCATTGATCGACTTCAGTTAGCAGCAGTAGCGAAGGAATCGCTCGATCAGGTTCAGTTAACAGCCATCGATCGATCGCTCGGGTTCATTAACACGTAGCCTGCAGGGCAATCGCTCGGGTTAAGTTAGAGCCCAACGCCTTGCACCCACGCGCGTGCGTGTACGAGAGAAACACACATCGCTCGGCCTCGACCACCCACCGTAACCGGGAACACCCCGATATTTTCCTCGCCCTCGCTTCTACCACGGTTTTTTCCATCATGGACGGCCCAAAGAATGTCATGCAGCAGCGTCTCCGGCCCGCCCAGGACAAAAAACTCATTTTCTATCATGATTTTTTGTCATAGAAGTAGGACCCCACCACATCTATGATGATACTATGTTTTGTCACAATTATTATCATAGAAGTGTCATAAGTATTACAGAAAAAAAATACATTCGGCCCAAAATGTCACATATGTGTCTTTTTTTTGTTGTGATAGAGAGGTGTGAATGTGCAAATGATCATGCATGAGTGAGACATAGACAGATGTTGATACATTATGTATACATGAGAGAACGGTCTTCTATTTGTACATCTGTGTGTGTGAGAGAGAGAGGAGCATCCATAACACAACAACCATCTCTCTCGATTCGTCCGTCCCTCGCATGACCGCATGTAACACATGCATCAACGCACACATTTTGACACCCTCACCCGGCCCCTGCCCACCTCAAGGCTCGCACATCGTTCTCTATCTCGCACGCACAATCTCTTCGTGAAAACCCTATTTAGCATGTAGCTTTCCGTCACATACACACACATTTCTCTCCATAGGTTTGATTTCTCTCAATATCTGACACACATACATACACACTGCACACACACTCCCCCTCTCCGAGCACACAATTCATCCCCATCCAAGGTTATATGGCGACCACTCTCGCTTGTGCTTCTTTGCACCCCAGCATGCAGAACACCTCAATCTTCAAAGAGGGCATCGAGGAGACCAAAGACGGTGACCACACTGCACTAGAGAATGCAGGGCCATTTGGAAGCAGGATGATGTGACAACAGTTGACTGACTCCTCCCCCCTCTCCCACACAAAATTACCAATCCCTCTCTCTCCCGCACAAAATTATCAATCCCTCTCTCTTTCCCGCACAAAAATAGCAATCTCTCAACCCACGAGATCCTTCCCCTCTTGTCCATGTTTTTCCAGCTCTCTCATTAAAATAGTTTTCTCTTCTCCTTCCATATGTACAGAATCTGGATGCGCACACATCTCACCTATATTACATGTCTCCATCTTTCTCACAGACCTAACTTCTTCCTCTCTCTCTTTCTCTCTCTCTCTCGCTCTCTCTCTCTCTCTCGCTAGGTTTGTCTCCTACTCTCTTGTCCACATACACACAATCTTTCCTGCCCTATCTGCTCCATCTTTGCAAGCTCTTTCTACATCTTTATTCACACATTGGGATGTGTTCATAATGTTGTTTTTTTATAATGGATGATGTACAGTTATGGTTGGTTTTGTTGCGTCCTAAAAATTAATAACTATGAAATGCATTTAGATTCTAATTTGACTGGGATTATGTGAGTTTGAGCATATTGTGAAGTACTATAGACCTCGTATACATCTTGGAATTCAACAATGATTGTAACTATTGAATTTACAGACCATTACATTCGAAGTCCGTAGCCTAATATATATATTTCACGGTTACAACAAATGATTAATTCACTACAAACTAAGAAAACATATGTGTACTCCCTCTGTTTTTATTTAAGTCTGCTATTAGCATTGGTCAAAGTCAAATTTTTTAAACTCTCAGAAAGTTTATAACAAAAAATATTAATATATACAATAACAAATAAATACCATTAGATTCATTATCTAATGTACTTTCACATCATACATATTTGTTATCGTAAATGTTTATATTTTTCTATAAACTTGGTCAAACTTTAGGAAGTTTGACTTCGATCAAACCTAATATGCACAGTTAATAAACTTTAGGTAGTAGTTACTAGTACTACTTGCTAGTTGCTTAGCCCAATCACCCAACACACCACACGGGGAGTTCAGTGTCACAAAATTTTGAGGTCGGCGGGAAAATCTCCCGCGACCCTGATTCGAGCAGTGCGAACTTACCATCATAGCCTTTGGAATAGGCCTATTGATAATGCTTGGTAGGGGGCTGTTCTCGTAACTTCAGGTTCACCCTACCTAGCCAACCCCACCCTGGCACCCAGAGTAGTACACCTGAATGCTCCCCAATTTCTATCCCCACAGCAAACTATACTTCTCCATGACACCGCAGCCTTCGTGCTCCTCCCCTTCTACATCGGCGCACTCGTCCACCACAGCGCATTTGCCTCATCGACGACCTCGTACGCCGCCCTGGATCCAGTCCCCCGTCATCTTCGTACACGGAGCCTCTTCCCCGACACCGTCTTCCTTGGCTTCTCGGAAGCCGACGCCAAGCACAGAAGCACCACCGTCGTGGAAAATGAACTGACTCCCGTTGCTAACCATGATGCACAGAGGCCGCTGAGGGAGTCCTGGACTAAGGGTTCCTCGGGCGTTCGACCAATTGGATATGGGCCGGACTGATGGGCTGTGAAGATAAGAAGACCGAAGACTCTACCCGTGTCCGTATGGGACTCTCCTTGGCGTGGAAGGCAAGCTTTGCGATCAACTATGAAGATTCCTTTCTCTATAACCGACCTTGTGTAACCCTAGATCCCTCCCGTTTCTATATAAACCGGATGGCTAGGTCCGTAGATACCCCGAATCCTCATAATCATAGCCAGAATAGACTTTTAGGGTTTAGTCATTACGATCTCGTGGTAGATCAACTCTTCTAATACTCATATTCATCAAGATCAATCAAGCAGGACGTAGGGTATTACCTCCATCGAGAGGGCCCGAACTTGGGTAAAACATTGTGTCCCCCGTCTCCTCTTACCATCGATCCTAGACTCACAGTTCGGGACCCCCTACCCGAGATCCGCCAGTTTTGAGACCAACATTTTGGTTCTTTCATTGAAAGTTCCAATGTGACGTCGACGACAAGATCGATGGCTCGCCTTGTTCTCAAGGAGAATATCACGGCCGGAGGAGCACTAGCCCCGAGCCAACCCCCCCCTGGCTGTGCGGCTTTACCATGACCGCCCGTTCGGTTGTTGAGCCCACGATGACCTCTCGGGTCATCGAAAATCCCCTTCGTATCGACTCCGAACACTCCAAGCAGATGGATCCAGCAGATCTTTCGTCTTTAAACGAGCTCCTAGATCGTATCGTCGCCCTGGGGGTCGCCACAGACTACTATCGAATTGGGCTTAAACCCAATCAGAGATAAATCAAATCTCCACCGATCACCCACCAGATGGTGATAGTTGAGGAGCGAGAAGACAACTCTTCATCCATACTAAGGACGGACTATGTCTGGATCTCCGACTTTGAAGAGCCGGACACCCACCTGCGAGGAGATGCATCCTGCCCTCCGAACATAGAATCAGACGACGGGCCTATGAAATCACTAGATATCCTAGAGCCCGATCTGTTTAGTCCGGAAGTCCTTCTGACTCCGGATCCAAAATTGGGTTAGGGTTCAGATTTAAAACCACCCACTCACCCAAATATATGGGCTCTCATGAGCCTACAATAGCACCCTCAGGAAACGGTCCACCACTTCTGGGCCAGATTCCTTCTTGTCAAAAACAAGATTAAAGATTGCCGCGATGAGGTAGCGATCTCAGCGTTCCACATCAATTGCATGGATCAAGGAATCCTCAACGCCATCAACCGCCGTCGCATACTACAGTTTGTTAACTTGACAACTACCATACATAAGTACAGCGCAATGGAAAGTGGCTGGAAAACTCAGGCAGCCCGTTGGGAACCATCGGTCCCCACTCAATCCAGCATTCAGGCAAAAAGGGCGCACCCTAGTAACTCGGCCGGTCGAATAGTAAAGAAATATAAGTCCACTACGAGGCGCGGAACCGTTCTAGAAGGATGGCTTGATGGGCCATGCAAAATACACTTAACACCGGATAACATACCAACACATAGCCTTACATCATGTTGGATACTCGGCAAGTGGCCAAGAGCGGCGAGGATATCCTCACCAAGAATACCCCAGAACAACACCCCCAGAAGACGACGACCCCAAAGTACTGACGGTCTTCAACACATTCGCCTCAAACAATAGGCGTAAAAGGGCACTCCGCAAACGCGTCGAAGTCTGTCAAATAGGAGCAATAAACCCTTGGAACGACATGGCTATAACTTTCAATGCCGGTGACGAACCAAAATACAGGACAGTCCGAGCACCAGCCGCCTTGGTCCTCAGTCCAATCGTGGATGGCTTTCGGCTCACCAAGGTTCTCATGGACGGCGGCAGCGGACTAAACCTCATCTATGAAGATACACTCCACAAAATGGAAATAGACAGGAGTCGCATCAAGCAAAGCAGCACGACCTTCCGAGGAATTATTCCCAGTCGGGAGGCACGCTGTGCGGGAAAAATAACACTCGATGTGGTATTCAGTGCGCCAGAGAATTACCGGTCAGAAGAAATACGCTTCCAAGTGGCCTCTTTCAACAGCGGATATCATGCCCTCTTGGGGCGAGAGGCATTTACACACTTCCAAGATGAACCTCATTATGGGTACATTAAGCTTAAGATGCTCGGGCCGAACAATATAAGCACTCTCGCAAGTGATCCAGACATAGCACTCCGCGCCGAAAATAAAACTGCATCCCTGGCTCTTGAGGCATTATCTGTAGCCCTCGCGGCCGAAGAATTAACTACACTGCGCTCCACGGTCAACAGAGACGATGTAATCTTAGACCAATGCCCCAAATCCACATCTTTCAAGCTAGCGGAAGAAATAGTCAAATTCCAAGTCCATCCAACTGACCCCAAGAAGACATCATCTATTGGGGCACAGCTAGACCCAATGGTGGATGTCGCGCTATGGGATTTTCTTCGCGAAAATTGGGATATATTCGCCTGGCACCCTTCTAACATGCCAGGAATGCCACACGAGTTGGCCGAACACAACCTCAACATATTAAAGGGATACAAACCAGTCAAATAAACACTACGGCGCTTTTCCAAACCCAAACGCCAAGCCATGGGAGAGGAGCTAGCCAAGCTAATCGAGGCTGGATTCATTAGAGAAATAAAACATCCGGACTGGCTGGCAACCCTGTTGATGGTACCAAAGAAGGATAAAACCTGGTGCCTGTGCGTCGATTTTAAAGACCTCAATAAAGCTTGCCCTAAGGATCCCTTCCCCCTCCCCCGCATCGATCAGGTCATTGATGCTACCACAGGACACGACTCACTGTGTTTCCTCGACGCATATTTCGGATACCATCAAATCAAAATGAAGGAGTCCGATCAAGCTGCAATAGCATTCATCACCCCATATGGGCCATTATGCTTCAACACCATGCCCTTCGGGCTCAAGAATGTTGGCGACACCTACCAATGCATGATCCAAACATGCCTGAAGAAATAGATTGGAAGGACAATGGAAGCCTATGTTGATGATGTCGTAATCAAGACAAGGCATGTCGAAACACTAATAGACGACCTACGTCTCACATTTGATAACCTCCGCGCATATGACATTAAGCTCAATCAGGAAAAGTGTTTTTTTGGCGTCCCAGCAGGAAAACTGCTAGGCTTCATCATTTCCAATAGAGGATTTGAATAAAATCCATCCAAAATCCAAGCTCTGTCACAATTGGCTACGCCAACAAACCTTAAGCAAGTACAAAAACTCGCGGGTTCCGTGGTAGATTTGAGCCACTTTATCTCCAGATTGAGAGAAAAGGCACTGTCACTCTATTGCCTGCTACGCCGAACCGATCGCTTCGAGTGGACGGACGCAGCAACAGCCAGAATGGAAGAAATAAAAACCCTTCTAGCAAGCATCCCAATCCTGGCCGCGCCAAACGTCAGTGAACCCGTGTTGCTATACATATTGGCAACACATCAAGTGGTGAGCGCCATGCTCGTCGTTGAACGAGAACATGACAAACACAAATTCCTGCTTCTGAAGTTAGTATACTATGTATCAAATGTCCATACACCGTGCCAATCCCAGTACCTCACTATCAAAAGATAGCATACGCGGTCTTCATGGCATCCCGAAAGCTACGACACTACTTCCAAGAGTGTTCGATCATGGAGGCTTCCGAAGTACCACTCAACGACATAATAAACAGCCACGATGCCACGGGCAGGATTGCCAAATGGGCCATTGAGCTCCTTAAATTTGACATTACATACAAACCACACCGAGCTATTAAATCCCAAGTACTGTCTGACTTCGTTGCCTAATGGACAGAGGCCGAATTCCCTAAAGAGTACAGCACATATTCCATTTGGGTTTTGTATTTCCATGGCTCCAAAATGCTGGCAGGGCTAGGAGCGGGCGTCGTTTTAATGTCCCCCACTCGAGACGTCATTCAGTACATACTCCAAATACTATGCACAGACTCCAACAATGCAGCCGAATACGACGCCTTATTGCATGGTCTCCGGATGGGTGTCTCCATGGGCATACTGCGCCTGGAAGTGCGCGAGGACTCAACCCTTGCAATATCTCAAATAAATGGAGATTTTGATGCCAAAGATCCGAAGATGGCAGCTTATCATAATGCCATCCTAAAAATGTCGGCTCGGTTCGAGGGGCTCGAGTTCCATCAGGTGGCCCGAGAAAGTAATCAAGCGGCGGATGTTCTTGCTCGTATCGGCGCCAAGCGCAACCCCGTCGCACCTAATATCTTCCTGGAAAGGCTTTTTAGTCCACCAGTGGTGTGGCAAGGGGAGAGCAGCACTGCTAGTCCGGATCCAAACACAACCCCATATTCTGAACACACCGATATCATCGGAGGCTCAGCCACCAAAATAAAACCGTCGGCCCATCTCATTATGGCAGTCATTGCCCCATGGACTGAACCCTTCTTGGCCTACCTTAATAGGAAGGAACTTCCTGAGGACCAGAATGAGGCCCGCCACATTGTCCGGCATTCGAAGGCCTACAAGGTTCACGACGGAGAGCTCTATAAGAAAAGCGCTACCGAAGTCCTTGAAAGATGTATCTCCGAGGAGGAGGGGCGGCAGCTATTGGCTGAGATTCACGTTGGTCTCGGCAGGCACCACGCCGTAGCTCGGGCCCTTGTTAGCAAGTCCTTCCGTACAGGGTTTTATTGGCCGACAGCCCGAGCAGATGCACAGGACCTTGTCCAACATTGCGTTGGATGCCAACTTTTCGCCAACCAAAGCCATATGCCCCCCACCGCCCTACAAACAATCCCCATCACTTGGCCTTTTGCGGTCTAGGGACTAGATATGGTCCGACCCCTTAAAGGAGGAAGCCATAAGAAAAAAATATCTGCTGGTCATGGTGGATAAGTTCACTAAGTGGATAGAGGCCAAACCAATTAAAACGGCCGAGTCTGAGCCAGTGATAGAATTCATATCCGGTGTCGTACACCGTTATGGTGTTCCACACAACAGCATCACGGATAACGGCTCCAACTTCACAGCCGATGAATTAAAACTTGGTGCGCTAATCTGGGCATCAAGCTCGATTATGCCTCTGTCTATCATCCGCAGACAAACGGTCAAGTCGAACGAGCCAATGGTCTTATTATGAGCGGCATCAATCCTAGACTAGTGCGGTTTTTGAAAGAATCATACAAGCACTGGGTTGAGGATCTGGACTCCCTACTCTAGGGGCTGCGGACCACGCCCTATCGCACTACCAGATACACACCATTCTTCATGGTGAATGGAGCAGAGGCAATGTTACCCTGCGACATTATTCATGACTCACCTCGAGTGCGCATGTACGAAGAGAGAGAGGCCAAGCTGGATCGGCAAGACAGCTTAGATGTGCTGGAGGAAGAGCGCAACGTCACTAAAGCCCGTTCCGCGTTTTATCAACAGTAGGCTCACAGTATCAAAGCAGAGAAGTGCGGGCCAAGACTTACAACGTTGGCGAACTTGTTCTACGCCTATCGGAGAAGAAAAAGGACAAACTCAAGGCCAAGTGGGAGGGTCCCTTCATCATCGACGAAGTTCTCACCGGAGGAGCGTACCGCATGCGTAATGCGTCAGACAATCGCCTAGAGCAGAACCACTGGAACGTGGCCAGACTCCGAAGGTTCTACGCCTAGAGCTGAACTCTTTGTTCGTCCCCTTCTCCCTATTGCCTCCTTCACCTTTTCTCTCTTTTCTTATTTTTTTATTTTTTAGTCTTAAAACTTTCGTGTGGTTAGACCGTGCGCCCCTGACGCACACATCTTCAAATATGTACCTCTATTATACCTGGGGGCTTCTCGTACAGAAGCTTGCTATTATTCTCCGAGCATCAAGCTCATTACATATGCGTTATCCCATATGTACCTTTGTTTTCCCATTATATGCATCTATATGGCTTAAGTTTTGGCCAAGCTGGGTTGCCTGGCTCCTGTGCTTATGCCCTAAGTTCCCGTTAGTTCGGCTAGGGCATAAAGGGAGCACCTCTGCGATTGTTACTGTTGGGTTATCCGTATGTGTACCTCAGACTGGGTGAAGCCGAAAGCTAGCGTTCTTTAGGGAATATTTGGTCGGTGGATTAAAGATGTTTTTTCGCATTTCTCGGTGTCAAAACCGGCGGATCTCGGGTAGGGCGTCCCGAACTGTGCATCTAAGGCGGATGGTAACAAGAGGCAGGGGCCACGATGTTTTACCCAGGTTCAGGCCCTCTTGATGGAGGTAAACCCTACGTCCTGCTTGATTTATTCTTGATGATATGGGTATTATAAGAGTTGATCTACCACGAGATCGGAGAGGCTAACGCCTAGAAGCTAGCCTATGGTATGATTGTATGTTGTCCTACGGACTAAAACCCTCCAGTTTATATAGACACCGGAAAGGGCTAGGGTTACACAAGGTCGGTTACAAAGGAGGATATATACATATCCGTATTGCCTGGCTTGCCTTCCACGCCAAGTAGAGTCCCATTCGGACAAGAGACGAAGTCTTCAATCTTGTATCTTCGTAGTCCAACAGTCTGGCAAAAGGTTATAGTCCGGCTGTCCGGAGACCCCCTAATCAATGACGATGAGTCCGGCGCGCAGTATTGTCTTCGGCATTGCAAGGCGGGTTCCTCCTCTAAATACACGACGGAAGAATTTGAATACAAGGATAGTGTCCGACCCTGCAAAATAAGTTCCACATACCACCATAGAGAGAATAATATTTCCACAAATCCAATTTGCTGACTTGTTTTGGGAACACGACATTATGTCATGGCCCGGTGATTATTCGAACCATTTCCTTTAAATAGCCCCGCACATAATGGAGGCAGTTTTTTGACACGTCTTGTCAAAGCAGAGATCGTGTCCCCTTATCACGGGATTTTCATCAATACGGGCATGGGTAACCCAACCGCGCCATCGATTACGGTGCTTGGGGGATAAGCGAGTTTTACCAGGCTAGTGGGGATGCATAGTTTCATCCGCCCATATAAAGGGATAAGGATTCACCTTTTCATCCACGCCTTCTTCCTCCTTTGCTCATCCATTTTCGCACACTCGAGCTCCAGCGCCCAAATCCGCACTTCCCACCTCAACCCTCTCCAACCATGTCCAGAGCCGGAGGCAGGTGGATGGTCTCCTCCGTTACGGAGGGACACATCAAGAAGCTGAGGAGAGCCGGATACTTGTCCGATGACATCGCGCATCGGCTCCCAGATGAGGGGCAGCTCATCCCCACCCCCAGGCCCCATGAGAGGGTAGTGTTCCTTACCCATTTCCTCTGTGGACTGGGATTCCCTCTCCACCCATTCGTCCGAGGGCTCATGTTCTACTACGGCCTGGATTTCCACGATCTGGCCCCGAACTTCATCCTCAATATGTCGGTGTTTATCGTCGTGTGCAAGGCCTTCCTCCGCATCCAGCTCCACTTCGGCTTATGGTTGAAGACCTGGCTCGAGGGCTCCTTCGTGGAGACCATAGAGGTGTGGTAATCGGGGTGGTTCTATATCACCGAGCCACGTGACCCCGAATGAGCAGCGGCCCCCGAGTTCTGATCTGGCATGCCCACGCAGCTCACCTCCTGGCAAGAGAAGGGCCTGTCCTGGGGTAGTTCGGTAGAGCTGATCGGACTCCAAACATGTATCCAAAACATGGTGAGCAAAAAGCTCAAACTCGTCAATGTAGTCCAGGTCATGCTCATCCGCCGGATCCTCCCGTGTCAACGACAGGCTTTCAACTTGTGGGAGTTCGACCTGGCCCAGCACCAAACTCTGAACAGGCTCTTTGACACAACACACGAGGATGCCTGGAAGGTGCTATTCAAGGGCGCCGAGGTCCCTCCCTCTCTCACCAAGGACCGCGGGCTAAGCGCGAAGCGCCGAGCGCATTTGGTGAGTTCAATACATCCAGTAGGATATTTTATTTCCCCTAGCTTAATTATGCGCGAGTTCTGATCTCCATGCCTTTGACAGGACTAGGTGGAGACGTCGGGGCAGATTAACTGTCCGGCCCCTCTGCCCTAAGACACTGCGGACGCTCTCCTTACGGAGATGCGGACTCTGGCCCCTTATAAGGTGCCAGAGAAGACCAAGAAGGCCATGGGAACCCGAAAGAGTTGTCGACACCAGGCGTCATTGGACTCATCGTCCGATAACTCTGCGACACACTCCTCCCCCGAAGACGAGGAGGAAGAAGAAGATGCTCCCCCTTCAGTTGGGGGAGACAAGAAAAGGAAGGACGCCCCAACTAGGGAGGCCAAAGGGTCCAAGAAGGGAAGGACTCTCCTTCCGGACAGTTCCACCACCGCCGTCGAAGGCGAAGACAAGTGGCTGCTCAGGGCCAAGCCCCTGGCGAAGTCATAAGTATTCGGATACCAGAGTAACTCATAGCATTCCTTTGTCGCACTGCTTCCCCTAACACCGAATATGATTATGCAAGCCGCCACGAGCCCGTATCGATGTATCGTCGGACGGCTCCCTGGGCTCGCCGGATATGGATAGCGATCCACTTCCGACCGCCACCTCCCCTTGCCCTATGGACGACGCTGAGGTATTGTCTCAAGAGGCACCGGGTCGAGGGGAGACAGTCCCGGAGGCACCTCAAGGCTACCTTCCGGACTCCGGGAGCAGAGGGAACAAGGACCCTGAGGGCTCCGAGTTCAGCCCTCAGCCAAACACCATGCTGGAACCTCTAGTTGTTTCGGACTCGGGCTGGCAGCCTCCTTCCAAGAGGGGCAAGACGCCTGTTTCGGTGACCTCTGTCCATCCAGAGGCGCCGGACAATCTGCTGGGAGCGCTTCGCAGCGCTTCCATCGACGAGGAGCACCGTACTATTATGAGTGTAGTGGTCCTGAACGTTCAGTCCGCCAAGAGCAGATTGACTGAAGCCTATGCCAACCTTCTAACAGGCTTTGAGGTAAGTGTTTAAAATATAGGAAACTATTACCGCATAGACAGTAGACCCTGATGCTCTGTTCGGTGTTCACAAAGAAAAGCCGAACAGAGGATCAAACAATATCGCAGGAGTCTAATATAAGTATGTCAATATGCGTATGCAGGCTTCACTGCTGGCATCTACCGCACTGACTGCGGAGGTCGCCGCACTGAAGCAGGACCTTAAAGGGTCCAAGGACGAGCTCGGCCATGCCAAGAGGCACCTCGAGGAGAACAAAGGCAAGTAGTACGTAGTCTATGGATATGTATAAAAATAATGCGATTGCAAAATGACAGGATCATCATGAATTTGCCAGGGGCCACGACCCAAGTGGCGACCCTAAAGAAAGCGCTGTCCGAGGCCGAAGATAAAGCGGCCAAGGAGCGCACCGAGCGGGAAAGGCAAGAGGCTCGTGTGGGCGAGGTGCAACAAGAGCTCCAGGCTCTCGTGATGAAGCACGAGGCGTTGGAGCTTGACTCGAAGACGCAAGAGTCTAAGCTTGCCGCGGCCCTCGAGAGCACAAAGAGTGCCAAGGCCGAAGCCCAAAAGGCCCTCAAGGAGATTGACGCGATGAATAAAATAGCGGCGGGTAAGGCATTCTATATGCAAAGCAAGCATGTGAGAGTAAATTACCTATTACTTACCCGAATCCGGAGCTCTCCAGGAGCATTCGCAGATTTGCCCCGCAGCGTGTCGGATGCCGCACAGTTTTACCAGGCCGAGGAGGGAAGCTCAACGGAGAAGCTGTTCTGGTCTTAGTATAGTAGGACCGAACACCTGATTCCTCTGAGCGACCAGCTAAAGCAGCTAGCCGAGCTACACAAGGCGGCCGAACAGGCCATGAAGGGCCTTATAGTCCGGCTATGGCCTGGCGACGCCCTTCCGAACAGCTACTTCGGCCTGGTGAGGCGGCTTGTGGATGCCTGCCCACGGCTGGAAGTCATCAAGCGGTCCATCTGCATCGAAGGTGCATGCCGGGCTTTCGCCTGTGTGAAGGTGCAATGGGCCAAGCTAGACACTATGAAGATGATCAAGGAAGGACCGCCGCAGGGCAAGGAGCATCGCACCCCCGAAATTTATTATGAGGGTGTCCTAAAGGGTGCCTGTCTTGTAGCGGACGAATGTCCAAAGGATGTTATATTTGAGTAAACTTGCTCGTGTGATCCTGTATGATTAAAACTTGTTTCATATGCGCTATGCAACGCTTGTTTGAATTTCAAATATTACCTTCTGTTTGGCTATTTATCCAATCTGAGAGGTGGCTAGTCCTCGGCTTCTACCCCCATGCCGCGAGTGCTGGGGTGTTTGGGATAAACCTGAGCACTCTTGTTCCCATTTGTGGGTCCTTCGAGGGAGGTGCTCAGCACAGCGAACAAGGCAACCGGACTAATAATGCTTTATCACTCTCACTTAGCCATAGAATTCTATAATTTTAAATTTTGGTGAAGCCCCTGGTATTCGGAAGGCCGAATTCGGGGCACAATACACTCATTTAAGCCGGATAGGACTGGCTCCTCGCTCTAAGCGGCATAAGTCTTTAGGGACTCGAAACCTTGCCGAACAGCGACTAGTCTCTTGCCTTATCATGACAGTCAGTTTTAGCTTTCTGTACTGAGGTGCTTAGCCCAGTAGAACCGGGGCACAATCACAGTAGTTCTCCTAGTGCTACATCAGCCGATAGAGCGGAACGTAAGGTACCAAAACAAAGGAGCCGGGCAAACCCAACATTTGACAAAAGACATGATACGGAGCTGATGCATATAATGCTATAAGTTCAGGGTGCCGCACTTGTGAAAGTGTTCGGACTTCTCACACCATATTGTGGGGTACTTAAGCCCCCGGTGTATTGGCCGTACCAAAGTGTACGGTTGCAAGGCGTCATTAATGAACACATATATATATATAAAAAGAAGAATGCAATAATAGTCTTAATGCTATGCATTGTTTATTCAAAAACGTGCGTTAAAGCAGAATGATACAGGCAGTGCGATAAGCAAAAAGTAGGACTATGTCCCTTCCAAGGGCAAGCTGAGGAATATTATTAAATCAATTATTTCACTCGTTATCATAATCCACCTGGGGGTTCCGTGGCATGACGTAGCTTTCTGCCTCCTTGGTTGCTGCATCATGTGTTCGGCAATCATGCTGCTGGACAGGGTTTCCAGAGATTAAAGTCCTGAAAGAGAAAAATAACAAAGCGGGAAGCCCCTAGTGCAGTTTAAGCCTCGTATTGGGGCGTGCCGTAGTTGTTCCCCCTCCCCGCCTGTGCCCATTGTAATTTTAATGCATAATTAGGTACGCATGGCACGAATTTCGCTGTTTGGCTTGGGTCGGGGTGGGGGCCGCATTGCTACGCGAGCTCAGATCGTGCCAGGCGGTCTAGTTGACGATTACTCCGAGCGCGCTTGAAGGTGTCCGGGTCTTGAAATGCCGAACTGGTGGATTGCCTTGAGAGGCTGCTTTGCACTTCTGCTGCGAGGGCCGCAGTGTGCTCCTCCGTGCGGAGAGAGCGCTCTGTGTTTCCATTAACAGTGATGACCCCCCGAGGTCTTGGCATCTTGAGCATGAGGTATGCATAATGCGGTACCACATTGAATCTCGCAAATGCGGTTCGCCCGAGCAATGCATGATAGGCACTGCGGAACGGGACTATATCGAAGATTAATTCTTCGCTTCAGAAGTTATTCGGGGACCCGAAGACCACTTCCAGTGTAATTGAGCCTGTGCAATGGGCCTCCAAACCTGGAATGACGCCTTTAAAGGTCGTTTTTGTGGGTTTGATACTTGAGGGGTCTATACCCATTTTGCGCACTGTGTCCAGGTAAAGCAGGTTTAGGCTGCTGCCGCCATCCGTAAGGACTCGAGTGAGGTGAAATCCGTCAATGATTGGGTCTAGGACTAGTGCGGCAAATCCGTCATGATGGATACTAGTGGGGTGGTCCCTGCGATCGAAGGTGATCGAACAGGAGGACCATGGGTTGAACTTTGGGGCGACTGGCTCCAACGCATATTCGTCCCTAAGCGAACGCTTCCGCTCCCTCTTGGGGATGTGGGTTGCATATACCATGTTCACCGTCCGCACTTGTGGGGGGAACCTCTTCTGTCCTCCGGTGTTCGGCTGCCGGGGCTCTTCCTCGTCATCGTTATGTGGCCCTTTATCTTTGTTTTTGGCAATTAACTTGCCGGCCTGCTTGAACACCCAACAATCCCTGTTGATGTCGTTGGCTGGCTTGTCTGGGGTGCCGTGTATTTGACACGAACGATCGAGTATACGGTCCAAACTGGACGGCCCCGGAGTGCTTCGTTTGAATGGCTTTTTCCGCTGACCGGGTTTAGAGCCTTTGAATCTGGCATTGACTGTCGTATCCTCAGTATTATCGCTCTTAATGTGGCGCTTATGTTTGTTGCGACGTGACCTGTTAGTGTCGTCCTTAGTACCATGGTTCTTTGATATGTTATTACTGCGAGCCAGCCAGCTGTCTTCTCCCGCACAAAAGCGGGTCATGAGTGTCGTGAGGGCTGCCATAGGTTTCGGCTTTTCTTGACCAAGGTGCCGGGCTAGCCACTCGTCGCGGATGTTGTGTTTAAAAGCTGTTAAGGCCTCTACATCCGGACAGTCGACGATTTGATTTTTCTTTGTTAGGAACCTTGTCTAGAATTGCCTGGCCGATTCTTCTGGCCGCTGAATTATGTGGCTCAAGTCATCGGCATCTGGTGGTCACACATAAGTGCCCTGAAAGTTGTCGAGGAATGAGGCTTCCAGATCTTCCCAGCAGCCAATGGACTCTGCTGGCAAGCTATTGAGCCAATGCCGAGATGGTCCTTTGAGTTTGAGTGGGAGGTATTTAATGGCGTGTAGATCATCACCGCGTGCCATGTGGATACCGCAGGATCTGTTGTGCCATCGTATGATTCTATATTTACGGGTCTGAAACCCTCTGGGATTTGATGATCCGTGACTTCGTCTGTGAAGCATAAGGGGTGTTCAGCGCCTCTGTACTGGGCTATATCGCGACGCAGCTCCAATGAGTCTTGCCCGCTGTGTTCGGCCTGGCCGGATTTACTTTTACTATATCCGGTGTGACATTTATCGTCTCGCATAGTGGCGCGCCCTCGTGATCCATAGATCGATCTTGTGTGTTTTGCTTTGTCCTCCAATACGTCTCGCATGTCTGGCGTATTTCCCCATGCTTTTTTATTTGAATGGCGTCGGGGTGCGGGCTGAACTTTTGGCTGGAATGTCTCCCTATCACGGCCACGAGGTGGCCGATCAGCCGCGTCATACGCTTCTTCCTCCAGTCGGGGTAGCAACCTGTATTTTGGGTAACTCTTGGAGGGGCGCTCGAGTTTATATTCCTCGGCCGCGAGGACTTCAGTCCATCTGTCAGCTAGCAGATCTTGAGCAGCTTGAAGCTGCTAATGCTTTTTCTTAAGGCTATTTGTCGTGGCTATAAGCTGGCGCTTGAAGCGCTCTTGTTCGACGGGATCCTCTGGCACGGCGAATTCCTCATCGCTGAGGTTTGCCTCTTCTTCGGAGGGGGCATGTAATTATCATCCTCCGCCTCTCCATCTGCCGCTCTCTCGGGAGGGCTGGCTCCTCCATCCTCCTGCCCTAAATCTTGCTGGAGGGGATTGTTGTTGTCTTCGGCACTATCCAGAGTGTTATTATCTCCTGTTCCGGTATCACCACTTTTTCTTTGGCGGGACTTAGAGCAGCACCGCTGACGTCGGCGCTTGGGTTGCTTCTTGGAGGGGTCATCCTCCGCTGTCTCGTCGCCATTGCCTTCTTTGGGTGTGTCCACCATGTATATATCGTATGATGAGGTGGTTGTCCAGTGCCCTGTGGGCAGCGGTTCCTCTTCGTCTGCCGCATCGTCGTCCATACTGTCGATGTCTTCGGAGTCAAAGTCGAGCATGTCGGTTAAGTCATCGACAGTGGCTACTAAGTGGGTGGTGGGTGGGCCATGAATTTCTTCGTCGTCCGCATCCCAATCCTGCCGGACATAGTTCGACCAGGATCCTCCTGACAAGGTGAGAGACCTTAATGAGTTCAGTATGTCGCCAAAGGGCGAGTGCTGAAAAATATCCGCGGAGCTAAACTCCATGATCGGCGCCCAATCGGATTCGCTAGGAACGGGCGCAGGTGGTTCGGAGTCGGTGGCCGGAGAAGGATCCGGCAGTTTGACAACACGGCTCTCATGCAGGGTAAGGTCGATGTTCAGCTCGATCGCCGATGACGATAAGGCTTCCATGGCGGGGTCCATCCACCCGTCCATGGAAGGCGCAACTGGCTCCGAATTGAGGGTCCGAGCAGCTGCCGATGCGATGTCTTGAACATTGTCTGATGGTAGAGCTAAATCGTACTCATCGTGACCACGTGATGCACAAGGCAGAGGCTTGAATCTGTTGAAGATCAAGTCCCCGCGGATATCGGCCGTGTAGTTTAAGCTTCCAAACCTGACCTGGTGGCCAGGGGCGTAACTTTGGATCTGCTCCAGATGGCCAAGCGAGTGGGCCCGGAGTGCGAAGCCACCGAACACAAAGATCTGTCCGGGGAGAAAAGTCTCACCCTGGACTGCATCGCTATCGATGATCGTAGGAGCCATCAAGCCTAACGGCGACGACACAGAGGAACTCTCAGTGAAAGCACCAATGTCGGTGTCAAAACCGGCGGATCTCGGGTAGGGGGTCCCGAACTGTGCGTCTAAGGTGGATGGTAACAGGAGGCAGGGGACACGATGTTTTACCCAGGTTCGGGCCCTCTTGATGGAGGTAAAACCCTACGTCCTGCTTGATTTATTCTTGATGATATGGGTATTACAAGAGTTGATCTACCACGAGATCGAAGAGGCTAAACCCTAGAAGCTAGCCTATCGTATGATTGTATGTTGTCCTACGGACTAAAACCCTCCGGTTTATATAGACACCGGAAAGGGCTAGGGTTACACAAGGTCGGTTACAAAGGAGGAGATATACATATCTGTATTGCCTAGCTTGCCTTCCATGCCAAGTAGAGTCCCATCCGGACATGAGACGATGTCTTCAGTCTTGTATCTTCATAGTCCAACAGTCCGGCCAAAGGATATAGTCCGGCTCTCCGGAGACCCCGTAATCCAGGACTCCCTCAGCATTCACTCCATTGTGAACTCCCAGAAGTCACGCAAATTAATGCATGTACACCCAGGGAAAGGAACCCCTAACGGAATATTATCTCTGGAAGATGTTTCTTACAACTTTAATGTAATATAACATAACAAGCCGGATACAACTTGTCTGTTCAAGCAACTATGACCCCTACGCCTGGTTTCCATGCATACCCCGGTCTATTGGGTCGCACAGGTATTCGAAAACACTCTGCACCTTCGGGTCCATGACAATCGTTTTACAATTCAGCTAGAATTTACATATGTCAAGGAAAGTACATAGTCACATAGACTCATAAATTTCCTCCTCTATACCATTGTGGCACTCCGATCCGCATGGAGCAGGGGGCCATCGTACGTCAGCCCAGGATAACACCTGACGCACGATAGGTCCATAATACATCATTCCAGGTACAATAATATTCATCAAATACATGTGCATAAGCTTACATCATTGATGAATACAATCATCTGGCATATCCATACGGCTATTAAATGGCAGTGGAAGTCTATTAAAAATGGCTACGGAAGTCTTGATTTGGCAGCATAACAACTCTGGCTGGGCTCCACAACTCACAGGACTGGCAAGGTTACGACCTAGCACGACAGATCAAGCGGACAACTCGGGTACGACCTACAAAACTGGCATGACACGACAGGTCAGTACATTGAATGTACTTGCAAGACAATCAAATACATAGCATCCAAACAAGGAGAAGACAAAGCGAGAACCAAGCTTATGCAACAACCTATCTCATCTCAATTACTAATCATGGTATGATAAAAATCAACTAAGCATGAATAAAATAAATCATAGCATCTACTAACATGGCAATAACATAGCATATCAGATCATGCTTCTAACATGGCAAAGGCAAAAGATAGCATATCATCTCAATCATGGCATAATTTAACGTATCAATCCAAGCATGGCATAGCATTATGAAATTATGCTGAAAATAAACTACCAATAATATCCAATTGCAGACATAGCATGTTAACTTTATGCGATCATCTTCTGTTCTGCCTTGCTTTTAAATGCAACATATTACTCATGCAATGCAACCAAACTTGTGCATCGAGTCCCTCGGACTCTCTTACCAATGGGTTGCCTCGCAACCAAACAGTGATCTTCCCGGCGATCACAACCATGACCAACACTTGGTTACCAACACTCAAGACCTCGTCTCATGATCATATTCGAAACATCATCGTGCCGTCTCACGACTATCCCATCACCATATTTTTGTTATCACATATTTATTTACCAACTTAATTATTTTGGGTTATCCTCCATTTCGACCAAGACCTGATAGTGGGACCTACTATGAACTGTTGCTATCGATAGACTTTATATACACTCTGCAGAGGTAGCACACTGTACCCACAACATGGAACCCAAGGCCTCGTCATCCCATTTGGGTGGGCCAACGACATTTTGATGAAACCGACCTACTGCCATGACACTCTCCCGACCACTCCGACCCACTCACAACTGGGCAGGTCCTGGGTGGCCCCGTGTCTACCAAAGACACCCCGACCACCGTCGTGGCCAAAACGTCCCTCACGGGGACCGGTACCAAAATCCTAACAACGAGCACACATGGTTATGTCTGCCTACCTGATCAGGGTAAGCACGCCCATAACCTTCCCTAGTTGGAGGCACCGGCGAGATGCACGATAATAGATCACATTAAGGCCTTCACAAGAAGGCAAATGTGGCTGCACTAAAAAAGTTCGATTTGGCGGCACAATGACTCGATCCCATCGATGACGGGGGAGGTTTGTTATTATTAAGTCATTTTAATTCCTTCTCCATCATCATGAGCATATATAACATGAGTGCAACAGTGAACATGCAGCATACAAATGCATGGCAAAATATCGAACTTCTCAAGTGCACAACTATAGCATAAAGAACATGACAATAGCATATCAACAGTGCATTTAAAATCCTCATAACATTTTATAACGATGACATGCAAATAAACTAGAGTAGTGACATGACATTATTAATAATAGCATTCTAATTAGCAAGGTAAAAGATATCATGAAAACACAAGCATGCATGACAGCCATAAAGAAATAACTGCAGATGAAAACGATATGAAACAACTGCAACTACAGACAAACAAGGTGCAGGCACAATCAACATGTAAGTTCGGGGCTCAATATAAGAGGTTGGCTTGCCTGGGGGTCGATGAATCCTCCGGGAAGAAGTGCGAAACGATTGCGGAAAGATTTACCGGAAACAGTTCTCTCTCGGAGGGGGCTGTTTACGTGCAAGGGAAAAATGGTCATTTTCACTCTTTGAAAACATAATGAAAATGATACCAGCGGAAAGAGCTCGACGAACAGAGAACATGAGCACTGGAATCACCTTATTCGGAGTTACGGGTAAAAAGATACGGACATTTAAAGCTCAGGGACTAGTCTATAAAAATACTTCTACAAACAGGTCCCTGGTAGTTTAAATAGAACGTGTCTTTTCTGAAAATACGTTTTCCAGAAAGGGAAACGTATTCCTGGCCGAAGGAGAGGAAGAATACTCTTTCTGAGATTGAAAGTGTAGTTTCCCGAAAGGAGCTTTCGCGTGGGGAAAGCGGCTTCGTGGCGGGGCGCCGCCACGTATCCAACGTGGTAGACTGGGCCACGCCCTTCTCTTGCCAACAGGTGGGGCCACGCGAGGAGGGGCCCGCCTGGCCTGGCGTCTTCAACCTCCCGCTCAGGATCGAGCTAGGCCGAGGGAGGGGATCGCCTCGATGGCGGTCGCCGTCGCGTCCGGCCACCACACGGCGCATGCGACCTACCCAGACGCTTAGGGCAGAGAGGCACATCGGATGGAGGTCTCCGTTGCCGGCGTGAGGTGCTGCAGAGAGATCAGCAACGCCCGCGGCAGAGAGGAGCTTCGGTCGTCGGCGGACACGGGGGTACGGTGGGGAAAAAGAGGGGCCGAGACCATGGGGAGGCTCGCCGGAGCATGGGAGATGTATTGGTGGTGAGGGAATGGAGAGGAAAGCTCGGGATCGCTGGAATCGTGCGAGACCCGAGGCTGCGATCATGGTGACGGTGGTGGTCGACGAGAGGCTCCGGAGCGAAATGAGGAGGGGTTGGGGAGGCGTAGAGAGGTGGGGAGAGGCTGCTAATGGTCTCCAGAGGCTCGAGGGCGGGCTATTTATAGCCGGGCAAAGGCACCCGAGCTGGGCACCGCCGAGCGAGTCTGGCAATGGCTCTGCTGGCCACAGCAGTCACGGGGATGCATGGGAAAGCGAGGAGGAGGGTGCGGACGAGCGCCAGGGAGTCACGGAGACGAGGATGGCTTGAGGACAAGAGGAGGAAGCGGACACCGGCAAGGAAGACGACGATGCACAGGAGCGCACTATTCCATTCGTTGGCACGGCTCGCCGGAGAAGAAAATGAAGGGGGGCAGAGGTCCGGAGGGAAGACGACGTCGAGGGGGCGCTGTTGGGCATTAATGGCGAGGTCAGAGACGGCCGGGGTAGCGGTGTCGACGACAGTAGTGGCCAGACCACCGTTTTGGCTGGTTACACTCGTGGTCACCACTGGCATGGCACGCTCTGGGGTTTTTACTGATGTAATTTCATGTCTACCGTGTAGTTCTTCCAATGTGGAGTATTACTACGATAAAGGATCGGGCAGAGACAAGTGGAGTTGAGTAAATCAAGCTCCACAATTTTCTGTTGCAAACCTGGCCACACTCTAGAGATTAAACCAGAGAGGGTAAAAGGTAAACTTGATGTATGGGAGGCTTAGGGTAGGAAGGACTACGGTCCTGGGAGTTTTGAGGTAAAATGGACAACTATTTACCATAGTTGCTGTACAACCACCAAAGCTGACCCAGAAACTGAATCATGATTAAGCACCCAATAGGAGTAATGGATTGGTCTATAACTTGGCAAAGCCTGATCATTTGAACATACCATGATGCTGTAAAAAGTTCATACCAAATGGACTCACCAAAATGGTACTTCCTTCACAGCTATCATTACTGTCCAAGAACTTCAAAAAAATCCTTGGGGCAATTGGCTGGATGAAATTAGCCACAATCTTGTCGATATGGATCATATAGATAGGAGGAGGCCTGGGAAAGTTATCAGCCATACTGGAGCAAGATAAATACACTTGCTTCACGAACTGAAATTTTGGACAGAAAACAAGAATTCCTCCATTGCTCATATAGTTCAATGAAATGAACCGAATTCAGGTGGAGGCTAATGATTTGAGATACTAGAGAGGATGGAAAAGTTTCAACCCATTTGGAAGCCCTATGAAAGTACTTCCTTCACAAAATTGTATTCTGGTCAGAAACTTTGAAAAATTGCATAGGGAGCTAGGATGGATGGATGGATTGAGGTCATATTTGGCATACATGGGTTATTTACCAATGTTAAACACCCTGCCAAATTGTAGCTTAATTGGAATTAGGAATAAAGCACTTCCTTTGCAAAATTTTAGAGAAGGCAAAAACATGCATTGGATCATGTGCCCAATTTTTGAACTGAGCAACATGAGATTAGGATGGAACTAGTGATTATATAGCAAGTACAAGCTGCACAATTTATGTGGGAATTTTCTTTGCTATAAGAATAGTAGTTCCTTTAGAAAATTGCAGAAATGCAATATTGGCATTAAATAGGAAAAGGAAATTTTCCTTATTTAATTTTGGCCAATATACTTGCCATAGCTTGGATTAGGCATAAGCATCAACTCCACCAATTTTCATGAATTTAGGAGATGGCTAGCTATGCCTTCAGATTTTATTCCTCAAAAAGGCAAGAAAATGAATAAATCATAATTCAAAAATATTGCATTGGACTTAGCGATATTTTTGCATATCCAAGGTTCAGAAAGATAGGGTGATCTCTGGGAACAATTAGGAGGATGAACAGATCAAGGAAAATGATGGATCCTTTGTGAGCACAAAGGGCATATCTAGATTCCAAAAATTTGGAATTAGGGTTTGAAAGGATTTGAGCTGATGCAAATGAGGGCTTTCCCACTGAAAAAGACATGAACAAAGTTTTTAAAGGATGGAAATGACAAAAATTCTCAGAGTCATCAAGCAAACTCAGAAGAAAATTTTGAAGGTGAGTGCTATGAAGGAATAACAGACAAAAATTGATAACCCAATTTTGGGGCTGTCACAACTCTTCCACCCTTAAAAAGAATCTCGTCCTCGAGATTGCTAGGGTTACAACACAAATGAAAGAATAACCATTCTGGGGAAAACCTCTAGGATAATTTTTAACCCTTTGGTCAAATTCAAACAAGTTGGGGAACCGGTAATTGGTACACCCGAGAAGGGATATATGGGAAAAACAGGGTTACCTCCACGGCTAGGGGCACTCGAGATCAGACTCCCGAAAAATACTAGGTGCACCCAATGAACAGTAGTTTCACCTGCTGACACGTGGGTCCAAGGCCCACTGGCTGCCTCCTTCTTCTACCTCCAGCTTTCTACTTCTTCGTCGGTGCTCCGCGTGCGGCGTAGCGCAGCGCGCATCTAGCACCTATGGTGTTGAGGACCATAGTGCCGTACTGCGCGGCGTGCATGGCACCGGTGTAGCGAGCACTCACGTCGCGGGCCAGCACCTTGTCGGCACTGCTCGCGGATTCGCCTCTTGGACACCGGTGATCGAGCGACGAGCGGTCCTCCTGGACCTCGCTTACCGTACACCAGGGTTGGGCTATAAAAGACGGTAGCGCGGCTTTCCCCCCACACTCCAACACAATGCCGCTCTACTACCTCTTTGGTTTGGACGAGATCGAGCCGAGCTCCTTCGGCGCAGAAGTGTTCTTGGCGGCGCTGCGGTTGTTCCTTGCGGCGCTGCTGGGAATGCTCATCGGCTCGTCGATCCTCCTGCTGACACTCATCAGGAATGATCGGGCTCGGGAGAACGCGCGGCTGGGTGCGGGTGCTCGAGATGCAGGGGAAGATGGTGCACTGCGTGGTCCTCTGCCACGCTTGTTCCTCCGTCGCTTTGTGCCGGTGGAGTAATCGCGGGCAGCGGTGGAGTGGGGTGGCGTCTTGCCTGCACCACGCAAGGCACAGAAGGAGGTGGGGGTGGGGTCCAGATGCAGGAGAGGTGGCTGCGCCAGCTTCGGAAGCATACTGGGGTACGGGAAAAATTTCGTGGATTGCTCCATGAAAAGTGGGTGTCGAGGTAGAATCGGAGTTGAAATATGTATCGGGGTAGATGTACTTGATCAAGGGAAATAAAGTTGGCAGTGTTTCTCTAGAAATGAAATGAGGAAAAAGTATTTGAGACGAGGAATTTCCAGGCGGAAATGGCTCTGCGGGGTTCTGGATTTGAAGCTCTGACACACGGGGTATGCTCGGATAGAGAGGGATAAGCGACTTTGCATTCCCCCGAGTACTATCCAAAGGTACTCGTGGGTGAAGCGGGTATGCGTGTATTATGCAGTAATCAAAACTAACAAACAGATAGAGATAAAAATCATGCAATGAAAAACACAACAGACAAATCATTCTAAGGTGTTTTAATGCTAGTGGGTATATATATAATCCTGCTATATATATACCTAAACCAGCGCGCATTTTATTACAGACTCGGGACGAGTCAATGTTGTTTTTAGTGTAGGTGATATGCTAAATAAAATCTTGTTAACTCACATTGCCAACCCTATCAAACATCTCTGTTTGATAGAGAGACAATCCAACACAACAATTAAAAGCAAGAAAGCAAGCAATACATCATACGAGTTACAACAGTGCAAGCATACAACCAAGCACGAGCACTCTACGCGCTAAACGAAACTACTCAT
This sequence comes from Triticum urartu, assembly GCF_056163025.1. Taxonomy (NCBI): domain Eukaryota; kingdom Viridiplantae; phylum Streptophyta; class Magnoliopsida; order Poales; family Poaceae; genus Triticum; species Triticum urartu. The sequence continues at coordinate 423,393,551 of NC_141873.1, read as the reverse complement.
ACCGGATTACATAGTTCTATCCACATACCAGGGATGAACCGGCAGACTGCTCATCTCTCTACTTGACTGAGGTCATGCAGAGGCCTTGCGTTGCTGGGGCTCTCCGGGAGGACGAAGACTGAGCCAATCTCCATCTTCATCATCCGAGTTCACTATGGGTTTGGGTTCGGCTACTGGGGGTGTGGCTGAAATTGATCCAAGCATATGTTGTTGGTGTATCCAGAAAAGAGTCTTGTCAAGGGTGATGATGTTTGGCCGAGGCCATAACACCGGCTGAGAGGATAGCACTGGCTCGGAGAGCGTTGGTTGAACCGCTTGAGATGCGAACTTACAAGCCTCACGGTAAGCTTCCTTGACAACTCGCACCGCATCGTTGTCCAAAGTTCTGAATTCGGCAAGCATCTTTGAAATCATCATTCCCTGGGCAGTAATATACTACACTAGGCGAGCGATTGCGGGGTCATTCCCTTGGATAGTGGGGGATGGTTGAATTCGTGACGCTGTAACAATGGGGACGAAACAGAACTCTCTTCGATCTACCACTTGCGGGAACTTGGTTCGGAGGTATAGGATTGCCTCCACAACAGCGGCCTGAATGGCCAAATCAATGGTAGGCATGGCTCTACCCTGAAAAACAAATGGCTAGCCATCTGCTGTGGGACCGGGGCTAATGTGCACCCTTGCATCATAGCGATGAAGGTGAGGAACGGGTGTTGACTGGAACACAAGGTAGTTGGGGCTAGCATCATAGCCAAAGGCTTGGGTGAGCATCTCAGCAAGAAGGGGTGGAAGTCCAGCATGGTTGACGGCGCTGGTGCGGCTGTGGAACTTAGTAGTTTTGAGGGTGCTAGTCATGAATGGAGTGTTACTAGCTAGGCTTCTCTGCAGGGACATGGCTGAATGAGGAGTGAGCGATATAGCGAGCGGAAAAGGGGGGATTTTATAGGCAGCTATGCGGGACATGCCTGCATGGTGTGGCCCCTTTCCCTTAATGGCGAAGGGCAAGCGGTGCGGCCGACCAGAAAGGAGGTGGCCGCTACTTGCTCCATGGATAACTAGGCGGGGACAACGGGGTGAGGACGTGTCGGTCTCGACTGCGCCACCTATGGATTAAGAGTGGCCATGCCGGATGCTAGGGATGAGTCAAATGTCAGGACACCGATTCCAAGTCACATCGATCTAGCCGGTAACACCTCATATCACATTGCGGCCTCACGCACGGTATCCCCACGGGTGTCGCCTTACCATGGCCCGGGACCGTTTGCGCCTTTTGGCTCACGTATATGATAGTGTCGCTAGCATCCATATGACAGAGAACCCGGGCCGACATGGCTAGTCGTGAACCCAAACAAATTTATCCAAATAATCCATGAAGACTGAGTTCATTAACCGAGAGAAGGTGGCTAGGGCATTGGTTAAACTGAAGGACATAATGGTGTACTCGTATTGGCCATAACGAGTAACAAAGGCCCTTTTGGGAATGTCCCCGTTTTTGATTTTGATTTGATGGTAGCCCAATCTCCAATCTATCTTGGAAAAGACAGAGGATCCAGCGAGCTGGTCATACAGATCATTGATCCTGGGAAGCGGATACTTGTTCTTGATAGTGACCAAGTTGACAGGTCGGTAATCTACAACCATCTGATCCGTTCTATCCTTCTTCTTAACGAAGAGGACGGGGCAAGCCAAAGGGGAGGAACTAGGACGGATGAAACCCTTTTTCAAGGACTCATCGAGTTGGTTCTTAAGCTCGGCTAGTTCTAAGGGTGCCATCTTATAGGGTCTTCTAGAAATTGGAACGGTTCTTGGAACAAGGTCTATCACAAACTCGACATCCCTGTCAGGTGGAACACCTGGCAGTTCTTCTGGAAAGACATCTGGGAAGTCTCGGACTACTGGAATATCTTCAAGGTCTGGAAGGGGGTTGGCATTTAGGGAGTAAATCTGGCGCTTGGCCACTCGAGTTGAGACATTGACTGTCTTGCCCGATGGGTGAGTAAGTTGAACGGTTCTAGTGGCACAATCAATCTTAGCATAATGAGCTGACAACCAGTCCATACCCAAGATGATGTTTATATCCGAGGACTTTAGAGCTATTAAGGATGGAAGGAAGACAAGTCTATCGACAAGAATTTCGTTCCCATGGCATACTCTAGAAGTTTGCCATTTGGAACCCGGAGTTTGAATTACCATGGAAGTGGGCATGTCACAGAAAGTTGTGTTATGCAATCGAGCATAGCTCTCAGATATGAATGAATGAGATGCTCCGATATCGAAAAGAACAGATGCCGGATGGCAATTAACAAGGAGTGTACCAAGGACGACGTTAGGATCCTCATGAGCCTCCTCAGCTGAGACATAGTTGACATGGCCACGTGCAGTGGTGACCGGCTTGGCGTAGAATGTCCTTCCCGCTGGCTTACGACGACCAATGGACATCCCAGACTGATTGGGGTTGTTGTTCTGGGGACACTCTCGACTATAGTGACCCGACTCTCCACACATGAAACATGTCACAACGTTGGGGCGTGGAGCATTAGCAGAGGGGTCACCATAGGGCTTAGACGGTGCAAACTGATGGTTGGGGCGAGGCGCCTCAAAGGATGGCCTCGGAATGAACCTGGGTGGCAGTGCCGTGCTTGGAATCCACACCCGGCACTTCTGAGATCCAGAGCCGGATGAAGAGCCAAAATCACAAGAGTGCTTGCGTGAAGCGTCATAGTCAGACTGGCCTGTCTCAGTACTGATGGCTTTATTGATCAACTTCTGAAAGGAGGTGCACTCATGCAGATGAAGATCGTGGTGAAGCTCAGGGTTAAGTCCCTTGCGAAACCTCGCCTGCTTCTTAGCGTCGATGGATACCTCTTCAGGAGCATATCGTGGCAGATTCCCAAATTCACGACTATATGCATCCGCAGTCAGTCTTCCTTGGGTGAAATTGCAGAACTCTTCCCTCTTGCGATCTATGAGACCTTCCGGGATGTGATGCTCATGGAAAGCCTCACTGAATTCAGCCCAAGTAGTGATTTGGCCGACCGGGCGCATAGCTTCAAAGTTTCCCCACCAAAGGCTAGCAGCGCCTTCGAGGTGATAGGCAGCATAGGTAACCTTATCAGCTTCGGCTATGTTAGAAGAACGTAGCTTGTGTGTGATGCTGCGGACCCAGTCATCTGCATCGAGGGGCTCGACAGAATGATTGAACTTTGGTGGGTACAACTTGATGAAGTCATTGATTGACACCAAGTCATTTCGCTGATGGCGTGCAGTGTTTTGCTCAATCCGCTCCATCAAGCGGTTAGTCTCGAACTTGTTTCTTTCCGCCTCCAGCATCACTTCGGCCAGAGAAGGCGGGTGAGGCAGATTTTCACCCCTAACTGCACTGGCTTCCCCCTGCTCCGGGGCAGCAGGGTTGCTGCGGGTGTTGACCATCCTAGGAGAAAACAAGACAACGGTTTAGATAAGGATCGCACAAACTTAGCAAGGAAGTGCAGAATGTAATGGATAACATGGAATGCTAAGATGTTCATTGCACGACATGGTAATATAGAAACTGCCATATATATACCATTGGTCATACACACCGTACATAGTTTAGTACAAGCCCAGGCTAGAGTACAACTACGGTGAAAGACATTACATTTCATCGAAGGCATTCCAAGCTCCTATACATTATTTTTCTACACCTCCGGAGCGTGATACGCACCAAGTTGTATCCCACGGTCTTGCAGGACTGTGGAGAATACAACTATTACAATACTAGTGATACTACTACTAGCTCAGACGGCTCCGTAGTAATCCTCATAGAAGTTGCCACCAAGGCCTGGAAGGGAACATGATCATCTGGGAACAGACGGTCCTGCAGAGCCTGCGGACTAGAGGGACTCGGATGTGGCCTTGGTCCCATAGATGGTGGAAGACGGGGACCACGAGGAGGGATGATGCCTCCTACATCGCGCCACTCTATACAATCTGGCAATCCAGACCGTATAGGGTAGAGATCCCTCATGTCCATGTATCCTGCCTGCATCGCAGGTGCAAACCGAGTCAAAGTGGCCCAATGATCAAAATGAGTGTGGAAAAGCTCCATATGCAAGGCCCGATTTTCACGGTCCTTATCCTCGAGCATCTCGGCAGTGGTGCGGGGTAGTGACTCCTCATGTGTAGAGTCATAGTACAAGGCCTGATAGTACCCCTGTGCTCTGGGAAGTGAGGCTGGCATGTATCAGAAATCGGTGTTCTGTAGCAAGGAAGTCCTGGCTCGAATGATAGTCATCATTGAATAGGCTGTATCCTGCACCGACATCTCAATAGTGACCCCAAGTCCATAGGAACAGTGAAGGGGCTCAGTGGCTCCAGGATAAGAGGGATATATCCTGACGGTACAGAGGTACTGGCTCTGGTTGAAGTCTCTGAACTACTCCTCGACGGTATATTGCGGATACCACCGATAGCCTGACACAACCATCACTCGAACCAACATGGCCGTGTGGCCGGGCACATCAAGGCACCGGGTCAGACGAACCACTTGGTTCTGCGAACGGGTGGCCATCTAAAAGCACAGAATAATGCAAAGGAATTAGAATTTTCTAGGGGAAATCGGACAGCATAACGGCTGTAAATGCTCAGAAAAAGATTTGAGACATCCACAACAGTTTGCAATACCAATCAACAACATCATATCAAGGTTCTAATTCAACTAGCAACATACTAATAGTAGTAGAAACTGTACTGAGGCTTGTAACAACAATCCTATAAGCTACTATGGATTAGTAACATGTGAACCTGATAGAAGAAGAGAGCCAAGTCCTTAACCCATGTTGAATGAGAAGAGAATGACTCAGATGAGAGGGCATAAGGTAAAGGAGTAAAATAGCCTTACATTCCCTCCCACAATCAATTCCCCTACATATAACTAAAGCATTTCTAGACTCGACATCAACCAGTTTGGCTCAACAGACCTACAGGCAGTCCGGCTCTGATGCCAACGCTGTCAGGACCCCGATTCCAAGTCACGTCAATCTAGCCTATAACACCTCATATCACATTGTGGCCTCACGCACAGTATCCCCACGGGTATCGCCTTACCATGGCCCGGGACTGTTTGCGCCTTTTGGCTCACGTATATGATAGTGTCGTAGCATCCATATGACAGAGAACCCGGGCCGACATGGCTAGTCGTGAACCCAAAGCGGCACAGACCTATGGAGACAGGCATACATGAATCACATCGAGCATGTTGGTCATCAGCGTGTGAATCCGGGCTGTAGCACTGGGCTAACAGGACTCTGGGGAACCCGGGCTGTAGCAGGCTAGACAGGACTCCGGAAGTCACCGCGTGACATTTCCCCGAAGGGACAGACATAGGAATGAAGTGAAACACATGCCGGCAAGTCAAGTGTCCTGAGCAATAGTGCTGGGCTAGCAGGACTCCGATGAACTGGGCTGTAGCGGACTACTATGGCTCAAGGATCACTAGACTATATTTCCCCATAAGAGAGGCTGCCAAGGATAAACAACTAGATTGTTGGATCCCACACATACCAAGCATTTCAATCATACACACAATATGCTTGATATGTGCAAATACAACATGGCATCACAACAAAACTCTACAACTCAAGTACATTATTTAAAGGCTCCAGAGAGCCATACATAACATGTTCATACAGGTAGGGGTCATATGACCCGACACTCAAGTCATACAATCATACAAGCACATGCGGAAGCAAATAGTCTGAGTACAGACACTAGAAAGCAAGAAGGCTTCTCGAAGCCTGTCTATCTACATAGGGCCCTCCATGGCCAGGATCACCACCTGGGTGGCAAGTCACTCATCGACGTCGAGATCTACATAAAACCCATCGGAGGGGGCGGTGTTGTCGTCTGAAAACAGTAATTAAGAAAACATGAGTACAAAGGTACTCAGCAAGTCTTACATCAGAACCTACTATACATGCTCATTCTCAAGAAGGTGGTGGAGTTACTGCCGCAAGCCAGCTTTGACTCTTGGCAAAGCTATACTACGAGACTCCACTAGTAAAATAGTTTTAGCACACGAGTCCACTAATCACCAACACAATACTCCACCGGGGATCCTCCCTCGTCATCCTACGAGAGGGCCATCCTCGGTACACACACTTATCTTGAGTTTTTTTAGTAGTATCCATTAACTTGTCTATGAACTGTATAGGCAACCAAGTAGTCCTTTACCGTGGACGCGGCTATTCGAATAGATGATGTTAACCCTGCAGGGGTGTACTTCTTTATACACGCTCTCACCACTTACCGTCGTTTACACGACATGTACTCAGCAACCTTCAAGCGGAAGCCCAACGAGGGTGTCGGCCACAGCCTACCTAAACACTCAAGTCTCTAGTCCAGGTTTATCGCCTATCCAGGTTCCATCCGTAGGGAGTCCGACCGAGGTTTCCACATATGGCCCCGAACGATGTGAACAGGGTTCCCGAGACACCAAATGGGTGACTCGGTACACCATGCCACGGTGTATCTACCGCCACATAGCCCACCCCTAGGGTCAGCGCTACGCACGGCCGCCAACACATAACCTACAAACACCAGAAACTAATTGCAACTCCTGGACAGAGTACTAGGGTGATTAAGAAGCCGAGAGGGTCCATTGGTTTCGGGCCCAATGCATGGTAGTAACTGAATCTTAAATCACACATACAGATCTCAGTTCCTACGGACGGCATCAATGAAACAACCCACCATGTACTCCTACATGGCCTCTCATCGATACCTTTACCAAATCATGTTCAACACATCCCTCACATTATCGACATAATCATTTCACTCTAGCCCATCACCTAGATGAACCAGACCTGACACAACTCTAAGCATAGCAGGCATAGCAAGGTAGGAAACACAAACAAGGCTCAATCAACTCCTACACATGCTAGTGGGTTTCATCTAGTTACTGTAGCAATGACAGGTCATGCAGAGGATAAGGGTTCAACTACCGTAGCACACAGAAGTTTGAAACGTTGTTATCTTAATGCAGTAAATGAGAGCAGAGGCGAGAACATGGGATTGTATCGATATGATCAATGGGGCTGCTTGCCTGATGGAGTGGTAGTAGGGTACTGCCCTTCAGTTGGATACTCGGAGATATCCTCGGAGGCAGGACCTACCATGAAGGACACACAGAACATAATCAACACATGACAATATGCAACAATATGATGCATGCTATGACATGGCAAAATGATGTGTCCTGCCTAATGCAATGTGAAACAAGTTCCTATGCATAATAATTGTGTTAGCTTGTTTCACCTAAACAACAAGGTTAAAGTGGTTTGTCATGCATGAAACCATTACAAATGGATAGATTGAATTTTTCTGGTCATTTTTCATATATAATTTGTTTGATTTGGAGCTATGGTTGATTTTCTATGATTTTTAGAAGTTTTGGCTATTTTCTGGAATTTCCTATATAAAAATAAATCCAGAAAATGAATAATTGCGTCAGCACTACGTCACTATGATGTCAGCGAGTCAAAGGCGCCAGGGCCAGACAAACCTGACTGGTGGGCCTTGTCTGTCAGTGTCTCAACTAACTAACAGAATTAAATTAATACTAACTAACTGTCAGTGGGGCCTGGGCCCACATGTCAGTGACCTAAACTAACTAAAATTATTAGCACTAATCCTAAACTGATTAACAGGTCGGCCCCACCTGTCATAGGTTCAGGGGAAGTCAACTTGGGCCCACACGGGTCAGATGTGGTCAACTCCCCGGTCAGCGGGTCAAAGCCTGCCGGCGTTTACCGCCGAAGAGGCCAGACGCGGTGACGTGCTGCGGGATTTGCCCACAGGGCACCATTTGCTGCGTGGAGAGCAGCTACGGGCAGCTGGTGCTCGCCCGCATAAAGCTATGGTGATGGCTTGGTCGGGGAGTGGCCAGAGCATCGCCGGCGACGAGCTTGGCGGAGGCCGAAGCTCGGGTCAGCTCGTGCGCATGGCTACAGTGGCCTAGGCGGCATGGCGCTTGCACCTACATCATCTACGTGATGCGGTGAGCACGCTGGACATGCCAGCGGGACTGCTAAGTGGCCGGAGCTACGTCGGCGGCGAGCTCAGGCGGCTGTGCGTTTGGACGAAAAAGGCACGGCGGCTACAGAGCTCTAGCGACGAAGTGGAGAGAAGGGGGAGGATCAGTAGCTCACTGGGAAGCCGCAGAGATGTTCAAGGTGCTCGGGGAAGGCTCAGTGCGGTCGGAACGGCGACGGCGATCTCGGTGGCCCGAGGTTGAAGACGACGGCGGCGGGGACGATGCAGGGGCTCCGGCGTCATGCGGCTTGGCTAGTCGACGTAGTAGACGACGGCGAACCGTTCGAACACGGTGAGAGGGCGCGGGGACGGCGTTCGACATGGCTGCGGCGAGTGGCGGCGACGGTGACGTCTCAGGCGACGTCGGGGAGGGCGAGAGAGAGGAGCCAGAGGGGAGAGCGAGTGTCTGCGAGGTCGGGGAGAGAGAGGGGGTTCGTCCCACGTCGACAGCTCGACGAGGGGAGCGGCGAGGCAGTGGGCAGCTGCGTGGCACGCATGCTATGCTCGCTGTTGAGCAGCTGCTTGCCTGCCTGGCCAAGCCAAGCAGCTCGCTGGAGCGGTGGCTGGGCTGGGCCGGCAGGTGGGCCTGCTGGGTGGCGCCAGGTAAGCATTTCTCTTTCTCTCTTTCCTGTTTTGTTTTCTTTTTCTATTTTTCTGTAACTTTAGGGCTTTATTAAAAATACTTAGGCACTTACTAAAATCCTGAAAATAATTGTGGGCTCTGTTGGGATTATTCCTAACAGCCCTCACATAAATCCAGAATTATTTGGGCATTTCAAATATTTTATAGCATTTAAATGCCCAAATTCAAATACGTATGATTTAATTCAAAGAATCCAGAATGTCCTAGAAAAGAGTGCACATTTTTGCCAGGGATTTTAACCCAATCCAGAAATGATGAACATTTTGTGAAGGGCATTTTGGGTTCATTGAAAATAATTTTGGTAAACCCTAGTTGTTTCCAGGGGGGTGCTGGGGGTTTTGTCATCCCCATTTCAAGTTTCTGTAAAAGTAGACATGATGCAACACTCTAATGCATGAACCAGCTAGGGTGTGACATCAAATCCCTTAGGGTAATTACGGTTTACTGGTAGCGGTGATCTAAGACTAGGATAACCTATGCCAGCCTGGCTACTGTGATACCATGCCCTGTGGCACCCCGATCCACATGGAGCAGGGGGCCTTCGTACGTCAGCCCCAGATAACACCTGACGCACGACAGGTCCATAATACAGCATTCCAGGTACAATAATATTCATCAAATACATGTGCATAAGCTTACATCATTGATGAATAGAATCATCTGTCATAGCCCTACAGCTATTAAATGGCAGCGGAAGTCTATTAAAAATGGCGGCGGAAGTCTTGATTTGGCAGCATAACAACTCTGGCTGGGATCCACAACTTGCAAGACTGGCAAGGTTAAGGCCTAGCACGACAGATCAAGCAGACAACTCGGGTACGACCTACAAAACTGGCATGACACGCCAGGTCAGTACATTGAATGTACTTGCAAGACAACCAAATACATAGAATCCAAACAAGCAGAAGACAAATCAAGAACCAAGCGTATGCAACAACCTATCTCATATCAATTACTAAACATGGTATGATAAAAATCGACTACGCATGAACAAAAAAATCATAGCATCTACTAACATGGCAATAACATGGTATATCAGATCATGCTTCTAACATGGCAAAGGAAAAACATAGCATATCATCTCAATCATGGCATAATTTAACGTATCAATCCAAGCATGGCATAGGATCATGAAATTATGCTTAAAATAAACTACCAATAATATCCAATTGCAGACATAGCATGTTAACTTTATGGAATCATCTTTTGTTCCGCCTTGGTTTTTAAATGCAACATATTACTCATGCAATGCAACCAAACTTGTGCACCGAGTCCCTCGGACACTCTTACCAACGGGTTGCCTCGCAACCAAACGGTGATCTTCCCGGTGATCACAACCATGACCAACACTTGGTTTCCAACACTCGAGACCTCGTCTCATGATCATTTCCAAAACATCGTTGTGACGTCTCACGACTATCCCATCACAATATTTTTGTTATCAAATATTTATTTACCAACTTAATTATTTCGGTTTATCCTCCATTTCGACCAAGACCTGGTAGTGGGACCTACTATGAACTGTTGCTATCGATAGACTTTATATACACTCTGCAGAGGTAGCACACTGTGCCCACGCCACGGAACCCACAGCCTCGTCATCCCATTCGGGTGGGCCAACGACATTCCGACGAAACCGACCTACTGCCATGACACTCTCCCGGCCACTCCGACCCACTCCCAACTGGGCTGGTCCTGGGTGCCCCCGTGTCTACCAAAGACACCCTGACCACCGTCATGGACAAAGCGTCCCTCACGGGGACCGGTACCAAAATCCTAACAACAAGCACACAAGGTTATGTCTGCCTACCTGATCAGGGTAAGCACGCCCATAACCTTCCCTAGTTGGAGGCACCGGTGAGATGCACGACAATAGATCACATTAAGGCCTTCCCAAGAATGAAAATGTGGCTGCACTAAAAAAGTTCGATTTGGCGGCACTATGACTCGATCCCATCGATGATGGAGCAGGTTTGTTATTATTAAGTCATTTTAATTCCTTCTCCATCATCATGAGCATATTTAACATGAGTGCAACAGTGAACATACAGCATACAAATGCATGGCAAAATATCGAACTTCTCAAGTGCACAACTATAGCATAAAGAACATGACAATAGCATATCAACGGTGCATTTAAAATCCTCATAACATTTTATAACAATGACATTCAAATAAACTAGAGTAGTGACATGACATTATTAATAATAACATTCTAATTAGCAGGGCAAAAGATATCATGAAAACACAAGCATGCATGATAGGCATAAAGAAATAACTGCAGATGAAAACGATATAAAACAAATGCAACCACACACACACAAGGTGCAAGCACAGTCAACATGCATGTTCGGGGCTCATGATAAGAGGTTGGCTTGCCTGGGGGTCAATGAATCCTCCGGGAAGAAGTGCCGAGCGATCACGGAAAGATTTGCCGGAAACAGTCCTCTCTCGGAGGGGGCTGTTTACCTGCAAGGGAAAAATGGTCATTTTCACTGTGTGAAAACATAATGAAAATGATACCAACGGAAAGAGCTCGACGAAAAGAGAACGTGAGCACTGGAATCACCTTATTCGGAGTTACGGGTAAAAAGATACGAACATTTAAAGCTCAGGGACTAGTCTGTAAAAATACTTCTACAAACAGGTCCCTGGTAGTTTAAACAGAACGTGTCTTTTTTGAAAATACGTTTTCCAGAAAGGGAAGCGTATTCCTGGCCAAAGCAGAGGAAGAATACGCTTTCTGAGATTGAAAGCATACTTTCCCGAACGGCGCTTTCGCGCGGGGAAAGCGGCTTCGTGGCGGGCGCTGCCACTTATCCAACGTGGCAGACTGGGCCACGCCCTTCTCTCGCCGATAGGTGGGGCCGCGCGAGGAGGGGCCTGCCTGGCCTGGCGTCTTCAACCTCCCGTTAAGGATCGAGCGAGGCCGAGGGAGGGGATCGCCTGGACGACGGTCGCCGGCGCGTCCGACAACCACACAGCTCGCACAACCTACCCAGACGCTCGGGACGGAGAGGCGCATCGGATGGAGGTCTCCGTTGCCGGCGTGAGGCGCTGCAAAGAGATCAGCAACGCCCGCGGAAGAGAGGAGCTTCGGTCGTCGGCGGACACGGGGCTACGGTGGGGAAAAAGAGGGGTCGAGACCATGGGGAGGCTCGCTGGAGCATGGGAGATGTATTGGTGGTGACGGAACGGAGAGGAAAGATCGGGATCTCTGGAATCGCTCGAGACACGAGGCGGCGACCACGGTGACGGTGGTGGTCGACGAGGGGCTCCGGAGCGAAATGAGGAGGGGTTGGGGAGGCGTACAGAGGTGGGGAGAGGCTGCTGATGGTCTCCATAGGCTCGAGGGCAGGCTATTTATAGCCGGGCGAAGGCACCCGAGCCGGGCACCGCCGAGCGAGTCCGGCCATGGCTCTGCTGGCCGCGGCAGTCACGGGGACGCATGGGAAAGCGACGAGGAGGGTGCGGATGAGCGCGAGGGAGTCACAGAGACGAGCAAGGCTCTTGGACAAGAGGAGGAAGCAGACACCGTCAAGGAAGACGATGATGCACAGGAGCGCACTATTCTGTTCGTTGGCATGGCTTGCCGGAGAAGAAAACAAAGGGGGCCAGAGGTCCAGAGGGAAGATGACGTCGAGGGGGGCCGTTGGGCATTAATGGCAAGGTCAGAGACGGCCAAAGCAACGATGCCAACGACAACAGTGGCTAGACCACCGTTTTGGCTGGTTACACTCGTGGTCACGCTCTGGAGTTTTTACTGATGTAATTTCATGTCTACGCTTCTAGCATGGAGTATTACTACGGTAAAGGATTGGGCAGAGACAAATGGAGCTGATTAAATCAAGCTCCACAAGTTTTCTGTTGCAAACTTGGCCACACTCTAGAGATTAAACAAGAGAGGGTAAAAGGTAAACTTGATGTATGGGAGGCTTAGGGTAGAAAGGACTACGGTCCTAGGAGTTTTGAGGTAAAATGGACAACTATTTACCGTAGTTGCTGTACAACCACCAAAGTAGACCGAGAAACTGAATCATGATTAAGCACCCCATAGGAGTAATGGATTGGGCTATAACTTGGCAAAGCCTGATGATTTGAACATACCATGCTGCTGTAAAAAGTTCAAACAAAATGGACTCACCTAAATGGTACTTCCTTCATAGCTATCATTTCTCTCCAAGAACTTCAGAAACAATCCTCAGGGCAATTGGCTGGATGAAATGAACCACAATCTTGTGGACATGGATCATATAGATAGGAGGAGGCTTGGGAACATTATCAGCCATAATGGAGTAAGATATAATACACTTGCTTCACAAACTGAAGATTTGGACAGAAAAGAAGAATTGCTCATGTGCTCATAGTCAATGAAATGAACTTAATTTTGGTGGAGGCTAATGATTTGAGATACTAGAGAGGATGGAAAAGTTTCAACCCATTTGTAAGCATTATGAAAGTACTTCCTTCACAAATTTATATTCTGGTCAGAAACTTTGAAAAATTGCACAGGGAGCTAGGATGAATGGATTCAGGTCATATTTGGCATATATGGGTTATTTACCAATGTTAAACACCCTGCCAAATTGTAGCTTAATTGGAATTAGGAATAAAGCACTTCCTTTGCAAAATTTTAGAGAAGGCAGAAACTTGCTTTGGATCATGTGCCCAATTTTTGAACTAAGGAACATGACTTTAGGGTGGAACTAGTGATTATATAACAAGGACAAGCTCCACAATTTATGTGGAATTTTTCTCTGCTATAAAAATAGTAGTTCCTTTGGAAAATGGCAGAAATGCAATATTGGCATTAAATAGGAAAAGGCAATTTTCCTTATTTAATTTTGGCCAATATACTTGCCATAGCTTGGATTAGGCATAAGCATCAACTCCACCAATTCTCATCAATTTAGCAGATGGCTATCTATTCCTTCGGATTTTATTCCTCAAAAAGGCAAGAAAAGGAATAAACTATAATTCAAAAATATAGCATTGGACTTAGCGATATTTTTGCATATCCAAGGTTCAGAAAGATAGGGTGATCTCTGGGAACAATTGGGAGGTTGAATAGATGAAGGAAAATGATGGCTGCTTTCTAAGCACAATGTGCATATCTAAATTCCAAAAATTTGGAATTAGGGTCTGAAAGGATTTGAGCTGATGCAAATGAGGGCTCGCCCACTGAAAAAGACATGAACAAAGTTTTGAAAGGATGGAAATGACAAAATTTCTCATAGTCATCCAGCAAACTCAGGAGAAAATTTTGAAGGTGAGTGCCAGGAAGGAATAACAACACAAAAATTGATAACCCAATTTTGGGGCTGTTACAACTCTCCCCCCCCCTTAAAAAGAATCTTGTCCTCGAGATTTCTAGGGTTACAGCACAAATGAAAGAATAACCATTCCGGGGAAAAACCTCTGGGTTAATTTTTAACCCTTTGGTCAAATTCAAACAAGTTGGGGCACTGGTAATTGGTACACCCGGGAAAGGATATATGGGAAAAACAGGGTTACCTCCACGGCTAGGGGCACTCGAGATCAGACTCCTGAAAAATACTAGGTGCACCCAATGAATAGTGGTTTCACCTACTGACACGTGGGTCCAGGGTCCACTCGCAGCCTCCTTCTTCGACCTCCAGCTTGCTACTTCTTCTTTGTTGCTGCTCCGCGTGCGGCGTAGCGCAGCACGCATCTAGCGCCTAGGGTGATGAGGACCCTAGAGCCGTAGTGCACGGCGTGCACGGCGCCGGTGCAGCGAGCACTCACGTCACGAGACAGCACCTTGTCGGCACTGCTCGCGGATTCGCCTCCTGGAAGACGGTAGCGCGGCTCTCCCCCCACACTCCAACACAATGCCGCTCTACTACTTCTTTGGTTTGCACGAGATCGAGCCGAGCTCCTTCGGCGAAGAAGTGTTCTTGGCGGTGCTGCGGTTGTTCCTTGTGGCACTGCTGGGAACGCTCATTGGCTCATCGATCCTCCTACTGATACTCATCAGGAATGATCGGGCTCGGGAGAACGCGCGGCTGGGTGTGGTTGCTCGAGATGTGGGAGAAGATGGTGCACCGTGTGGTCCTCCGCCACGCTTGTTCCTCCGTTGCTTTACGCCAGCGGAGTAATCGCGGGTGGCAGTGGAGCGGGGTGGCGACTTGCCTACACCACGCAAGGCACAGAAGATGGTGGGGGTGGGGTCCAGATGCAGGAGAGGTGGATGCGCCTGCTTCGGAAGCATACTGGGGTAGGACAAAAATTTCGTGGATTGCTCCACGAAAAGTAGGTGTCGAGGTAGAATCGGAGTTGAAATCTGTATCGAGGTAGATGTACTGGATCAAGGGAAATAAAGTTGGCAGTGTTTCTCTGGAAATGAAATCAGGAAAAAGAATTTGAGACGAGGAATTTCTAGGCGGAAATGCCTCTGCGGGGTTCTAGATTTGAAGCTCCAACACACGGGGTATGCTCGGATACAGAGGGATAAGCGACTTTGCATTCCCCCGAGTACTGCCCGAAGGTACTCGTGGGTGAACCGGGTATGCATGTCCTATGCCATAATTTAAACTAACAAACAGACAGTGATAAAAATCATGCAATGAAAAACACAGCAGACAAATCATTCTAAGGTGTTTTAATGCTAGTGGGTATATATATAATGCTGGTATATATATACCTAAACCAGCGCACATTTTATTAAAGACTCGGGACAAGTCAATGTTGTTTTTAGTGTAGGTGCTCTGCTGAATAAAATCTTGTTAACTCACATTGCCAACCCTGTCAAACATCTCTGTTTGACAGAGAGACAAACCAACACAACAATCAAAAGCAAGAAAGCAAGCAATACATCATACGAGTTACAACAGTGCAAGCATACAACCGAGCATGAGTGCTCTACGCGCTAAACAAAACTACTCATACTGGGGTACATAGTTCTATCCTCATACCGGGTATGAACAGGCAGACTTCTCTCTCTACTTGACTGAGGTCATGCAGAGGACTTGCCTTGTTGGGGCTCTCCAGGAGGACGAAGACTGAGCCAATCTCCATCTTCATCATCCGAGATCACTATGGGTTGGGTTTCGGCTACTGGGGGTGTGGCTGAACTTGATCCAAGCATATGTTGTTGGTGGATCCGGAAAAGAGTCTTGTCAAGGGGGATGATGTTTGGCCAAGGACATAACACCGGCTGAGAGGATTGCACTGGCTCGGAGAGCGTTGGTTGAACCGCTTGAGATGCGAACTTACGAGCCCCACGGTAAGCTTCCTTGACAACTCGCACCGCATCATTGTCCAAAGTTCTGAATTCGGCAAGCATCTTGGAAATCATGATTCCCTGGGCTATAATATACTGCACCAGGAGAGCGATTGCGGGGTAATTCCCTTGGATAGAGGGGGATGGTTGAATTCCTGACGTTGTAACAATGGGGAAGAAACATAACTCACTTTGATCTGCCACTTGTGGGAACTTGGTTCGGAGGTATAGGATCGCCTCCACAGCAGCGGCCTAAATGGCCAAATCAGTGGTAGGCATGGCTCCACCCTGAAAAACCAACGACTGGCCATCTGCTGCGGGACCGGGGCTAATGTGCACAGCGATGAAGGTGAGGAACGGGTGTTGACTGGAACACCATGTAGTCGGGGCTAGCATCATAGCCAAAGGCTTGGGTGAGCATCTCAGCAACAAGGGGTGGAAATCCGTCATGGTTGAGGGCGCTGGTGCGGCTATGGAACTTAGTAGTTTTGAGGGTGCTAGCCATGAATGGAGTGTTACTAGCTAGGCTTCTCTGCAGGGACATGGCTGAATGAGGAGTGAGCGATACGGTGACCGAAAAAGGGGGATTTTATAGGAAGCTATGCGGGACATGCCTGCATGGTGTGGCCCCTTTCCGTTAATGGCGATGGGCAAGCGGTGTGGCCGACCAGAAAGAGGTGGCCGCTACTTGCTCCACGGATAACTAGGCGGGGACAGCGGGGTGAGGACGTGTCAGTCTCGACTGCGCCACCTGTGGATTAACAGTGGCCATGTCGGATGCCAGGGATGAGTCAAATCCCTTAGGGTAATTACAGTTTACTAGTAGCGGTGATCTAAGACTGGGATAACCTATGCCAGCCTGGCTGCTCTAATACCATGCCCTGTGGCACCCCGATCCACATGGAGCAGGGGGCCTTCGTACGTCAGCCCAAGATAACCCTGACGCATGACATGTCCATAATACAACATTCCAGGTACAATAATATTCATCAAATACATGTGCATAAGCTTACATCATTGATGAATAGAATCATCTGCCATAGCCCTACGGCTCTTAAATGGCAGCGGAAGTCTATTAAAAATGGCGGCGTAAGTCTTGATTTGGCAGCATAACAACTCTGGCTGGGATCCACAACTCGCAGGACTGGCAAGGTTAAGGCCTAGCACGACGGATCAAGCAGACAACTCGGGTACGACCTACAAAACTGGCATGACACGCCAGGTCAGTACATTGAATGTACTTGCAAGACAACCAAATACATAGCATCCAAACAAGCAAAAGACAAAGCGAGACCAAGCGTATGCAACAACCTATCTCATATCAATTACTAATCATGGTATGATAAAAATCAACTAAGGATGAACAAAAAATCATAGCATCTACTAAAATGGCAATAACATGGCATATCAGATCATGCTTCTAACATGGCAAAGGTAAAACATAGCATATCATCTCAATCATGGCATAATTTAACGTATCAATCCAAGCATGGCATAGCATCATGAAATTATGCTGAAAATAAACTACCAATAATATCCAATTGCAGACATAGCATGTTAACTTTATGCAATCATCTTTTGTTCTGCCTTGGTTTTTAAATGCAACATATTACTCATGCAATGCAACCAAGTGCACCGAGTCCCCCAGACTCTCTTACCAACGGGTTGCCTCGCAACCAAACGGTGATCTTCCCGGCGATCACAACCATGACCAACACTTGGTTTCCAACACTTGAGACCTCGTCTCATGATCATATCCAAAACATCACCGTGACGTCTCACAACTATCCCATCACCATATTTTTGTTATCACATATTTATTTACCAACTTAATTATTTCGGTTTATCCTCCATTTTGACCAAGACCTGATAGTGGACCTACTATGAACTGTTGCTATCGATAGACTTTATATACACTCTGTAGAGGTAGCACACTGTGCCCACACCACGGAACCCATGGCCTCATCATCCCATTCGGGTGGGCCAACGACATTCTGATGAAACCGACCTACTTCCATGACACTCTCCCGGCCACTCCGACCCACTCCCAACTGGGCTGGTCCTGGGTGGCCCCGTGTCTACCAAAGACATCCCGACCACCGTCATGGCCAAAACGTCCCTCACGGGGACTGGTACCAAAATCAGGATTACAAAGCACACAAGGTTATGTCTGCCTATCTGATCAGGGTAAGCACGCCCATAACCTTCCCTAGTTGGAGGCACCGGCGAGATGCACGACAATAGATCGCATTAAGGCCTTCCCAAGAAGGCAAATGTGGCTACACTAAAAAAGTTCGATTTGGAGGCACTATGTCTCGATCCCATCGATGAGGAGGAGGTTTGTTATTATTAAGTCATTTTAATTCCTTCTCCATCATCATGAGCATATATAACATGAGTGCAACAGTGAACATGCAGCATACAAATGCATGGCAAAATATCGAACTTCTCAAGTGCACAACTATAGCATAAAGAACATGACAATAGCATATCAACAGTGCATTTAAAATCCTCATAACATTTTATATCGATGACATGCAAATAAACTAGAGTAGTGACATGACATTATTAATAATAACATTCTAATTAGCAAGGCAAAAGATATCATGAAAACACAAGCATGCATGATAGCCATAAAGAAATAACTGCAGATGAAAACGATATGAAACAACTGCAACTACAGACAAACAAGGTGCAAGCACAATCAACATGTAAGTTCAGGGCTCATGATAAGAGGTTGGCTTGCCTGGGGGTCGATGAATCCTCCGGGAAGAAGTGCAAAACGATTGCGGAAAGATTTGCTGGAAACAGTTCTCTCTCGGAGGGGGATGTTTATGTGCAAGGGAAAAATGGTCATTTTCACTGTTTGAAAACATAATGAAAATGATACCAACGGAAAGAGCTTGACGAACAGAGAACGTGAGCGCTGGAATCACCTTATTCGGAGTTACGGGTAAAAAGATACGAACATTTAAAGCTCAGGGACTAGTCTGTAAAAATACTTCTACAAATAGGCCGCTGGTAGTTTAAACAGAACGTGTCTTTTGTGAAAACACCTTTTCAAGAAAGGGAAACGTATTCCCGGCCGAAGCAGAGGAAGAATACGCTTTCGCGCGGGGAAAGCGGCTTCGCGGCGGGGCGCCGCCCCTTATCCAACGTGGCAGACTGGGCCACGCCATTCTCTCGCTGATAGGTGGGGCCACGCGAGGAGGGGCCCGCCTGGCCTGGCGTATTCATCCTCCCTCTCGGGATCGAGCGAGGCCGAGGGAGGGGATCGCCTCAACGGCGGTCGCCGGCGCGTCCGGCCACCACACGGCGCATGCGACCTACCCAGATGCTCAGGGCGGAGAGGCGCATTGGATGGTGGTCTCCGTTGCCGGCGTGAGAGGAGCTTCGGTCGTCGGCGGACACGGGGCTACAGTGGGGCAAAGAGGGGCCGAGACCATGGGGAGGCTCGGCGGAGCATGGGAGATGTATTGGTGGTGAGGGAACGGAGAGGAAAGCTCAGGATCACCGGAATCGGGCGAGACCCAAGGCGGCGACCACGGTGACGGTGGTGGTCGACGAGGGGCTCTCGAGCGAAATGAGGAAGGGTTGGGGAGCCGTAGAGAGGTGGGGAGAGGCTGCTGATGGTCTCCACAGGGTCGAGGGCGGACTATTTATAGCCGGGCGAAGGCACCCGAGCCGGGCACCGCCAAGTGAGTCCGGCCATGGCTCTGCTGGCCACAGCAGTCACGGGGACACATGGGAAAGCGACAAGGAGGGTGCGGACGAGCGCCAGGGAGTCACGCAGACGAGCATGGCTCGAGGACAATACGAGGAAGCGTACACCGGCAAGGAAGACGATGATGCACAAGAGCGCACTATTCCGTTCGTTGGCACGGCTCACCGTAGAAGAAAACAAAGGGGGCCAAAGGTCCAGAGGGAAGGCGACGTCGAGTGGGAGCTTTTGGGCATTAATGGCGAGGTCAGAAATGGCGGAGCAGCGATGCCGACGACAATAGTGGCTAGACCACCGTTTTTGCTGGTTACACGCGTGGTCACCATTGGCATGGCTCGCTCTGGGTTTTTACTGATGTAATTTCATGTCTACCGCGTAGTTCTTCCAGCGTGGAGTATTACTACGGTAAAGGATCGGGCAGAGAAAAATGGAGCTGAGTAAATCAAGCTCCACAAGTTTTCTGTTGCAAACTTGGCTACACTCTAGAGATTAAACCAGAGAGGGTAAAAGGTAAACTTGATGTCTGGGGGGCTTAGGGTAGAATGGACTACGGTCCTAGGAGTTTTGAGGTAAATATGACAACTATTTACCATAGTTGATGTACAACCACCAAAGCTGACCCAGAAACTGAATCATGATTAAGCACCAAATAGGAGTAATGGATTGGGATATAACTTGGCAAATCCTGATGATTTGAACATACCGTGATGTTGTAAAAAGTTCATACCAAATGGACTCACCAAAATGGTACTTCCTTCACATCTATCGTTTCGGTCCAATAACTTCAGAAAAATCCTCAAGGCCATTGGCTAGATGAAATGAGCCACAATCTTGTGGAGATGGATCATATAGATAGGAAGAGGCCTGATAAAATTATCAGCCATAATGGAGCAAGATAAAATACACTTGCTTCACAAACAAAAAATTTGGACAGAAAACAAGAATTGCTCCTGTGCTCATATAGTTCAATGAAATGAACTGAATTTGGGTGGAGGCTAATGATTTGAGATACTATAGAGGATGGAAAAGTTTCAACCCATTTTTAAGCACTTTGAAAGTACTTCCTTCACAAATTTGTATTCTGGTCAGAAACTTTGAAAAATTGCACAGGGAGGTAGGATGAATGGATTGAGCTCATATTTGGCATACATGGGTTATTTACCAATGTTAAACACCCTGCCAAATTGTAGATTAATTGGAATTGGGAATAAAGCACTTCCTTTGCAAAATTTCAGAGAAGGCAGAAACTTGAATTGGATCATGTGCCCAATTTTTGAACTGAGGAACATGAGATTCAGATGGAACTAGTGATTGACGGATCTCAGGTTCTGGCGGACCCTTAAGGTTCGAACTCTGGGGTGCGCACGGAGATCTTTCCCCTACCGGCTCGCGCTTCTATGGCTCGCATGAAATCTAGGATGGAAAGAAGAACACACAAAAGGACACGAGGTTTATACTATTTCGGGCAACCGATGCGGTGTAATACCCTACCCAAGTGTGTGGTGTGGTGGATTGCCTCAGGGGATGATGATGAACAATACAGGGGGGAGAACGGCCTCGTGAGAGGTGTTCTTGAGCTAGTGCGGTGTGTTCTACTCAGTCTGGATCCCCCTCTCTCTATGGTGGCTAGTCCTACTTATAGAGGACCTGGTCCTCTTCCCAAAATGTGAGCGGGAAGGGCGCCAGCAATTGGCCATTTTGAAGGGGAACATCTAGTACAAGTTATCCTGACCAAAGGTGGTCTTCGGCTGCCAAAAGCACTGGTGATGACGCCGCCTTGGGCTCCACGATGACCTCCATCCTGCCGCTCTGCTGGTATTGGTCTCGTTGCACCAGAATGGTAAACTTTGCTCGATACCTTGGACTGTGCTTGTTCCCTTTGCACCGAAGGGGAAACAAGGACACTGCACAGGCCGGTGCCCGCCTGGCGCCCGCCTGATCTCGATGGTCAAGGCTTGCATCACGGGGTCCTCGCGAGGTGCCCCTGCCTTGATCTCTCTGCCTCCTCGCGAGCCTGCCTGATGAGGCTCCTCCCGAGGAAGCTTCCTGTCGTCCGCCCTGCAGGACTTGGCCCCTCGCGAGGGTCTTGAGTTTGAGCTGATGAAGCTGGGCCGCACTGGGCCCCCACTCGAGCAACGCCGCAGGCCGCAGGCAGGCAAGTCTGGGGACCGCCGTACCTAGAAAGCCGACAGGGGCACCCGGGCCCAAGGCGCGCCCGGACTGGGCCTAGCAGAGAAGCGAAGGGGCAAGAGCGAAGTGTTGCGGGCCCCAATAGCCTGCGGCCTTGGGTGCAGCGTGGTGATAGATTGGACGTGGGCGTATGCGCTTCCCCACGACGCCTCGGCAACCGCACGACTTGACAAGTCCCTGCATGTAGAGAAATGGGTCATGATTACCTGCGATCGTGGTGGTCGGCGGTTGGCCTTCTCTAGCTATAATACGGGACTATGTGAGCCTCGTTACCGTGTCCCTTCCTGCTACTCCTTTTCTTCTTCTTGGCCACTCGCCATTCCCATGGCTCCACCGAAGAGATTCTCGGCCGCGGAGAAAGGAAAAGCTCGTCCGGAAGGGTCAGACTCCCCACCGACCAAGTGCAGCCGGGGCCGCCCTCACAAGTACCCCGCGGTCCCCGTAGTGGCTTCCCGTGGCCATGGAGGTGGTTCCCTGTGCGATGGTGAGCGCCCGATTGCCGATGGGAGGCACGCCGTGGCCGCGAGCCCCCCTCCCAGGCCACGCTTCGCTCGGCGGAGGTGCTGCTGGAGTTTGCCGTGTGGTCGGCGGACACGACCAGCACCTGGCTCCAGCTCCCCCGTTTCTTCGTAGGTGAACTGCCGGCCGGCGCTCGGGGCGGCCTCTGGCTTCAGGGAGATGGTTGCTACAGCAGGGCCTCCTGGGCTTCGCTGGAGGTCTCCGCTTCTGGGAATGCGGTCCTAACACACGGCTGGCAAACGTTTGCCCATGCGCGCGGTCTGAGCCGGCGGTGCACCCTGCACTTCAAATTCGATGGCGACGCCACCCTCTATGTGAGGGTGTTCGGTAAAGACGGTCGCCGCGATGGGTGCTTCCCCGAAGACGATGACCGCGGCCGCCTGCCCAGCCCCGGTGCTGACCAGGATGAAGACGGCGGAAGGCGTGTAGGCGGCGGCACTCGGGGCTCGCCAAGCTTCGGCGACTCTTTCTCAGGAAGCAGCTCCTCTAGCGGTGGCCGCGACCAGCCCCCACGCCGTCGCGCCTGCCTGGGTGAATGTAGCGGGTCAGCCCGTCGTCGCGCCCAGGTGAAGCGAGAGGAGGGATCCGCCTGAGCCCCCAGAGGCAGCTCGAGCTTTCGCCGCAAGTTGGTGCTGAGCAAGTCGTGCCCATTTTGTTTTTCTTCTTTCCCTGCACAGAAAAAGAAGGTAGTATAGGGCCCTACGGGGGCGTCTTAGAACTGTTGTTGTTAATCCTCATGCTGCTTCCGCTATTTCTGTGCTATGTTCCCGCGCCGCGTGCCCACGTGCAGGAATTATTTAGCTCAGTGGGGCTTGACGCGGTCCTCGCCTCCCGAGGCTAAGGCCTCGGCGCGCGCTTCATGTCCTGCAAGGATTAGGAGGAGGAGTAGCCTTCGGTCTGGTTGTGGGGGCAATCGGCCCAGGTCATGCGCTCGTGTCGTGATGCCCGTGGGGCATGGACTGGGAGGGGTTCTCCCGCAACGGACCCGGACAGGAAAGCTTCAAACGATTGGGGCAGAAAACAATCACGAGGGCGCCCACGAACCTCCCTCGCGAGATTTGCGAGAGAAAACGAGGCAAGTGAGTGAAAAAGATAAAGAGTCACAAGCCTGGGACGGCATCAGCTCTCGTAAAACTTCAAACAGGAGCAAACAAGCCAACTGTGGAAAGCAAATGAAAAAGCCGCGTCTGGCACCTATTCTAGTCTTCGACGTCTTCTCACCAGCGCGGAGCTAAGTGCTGCCACTGGGCATGGGCGGGAGCCCTCGAGGCCGGAGGGCGGCAGTCCGGAGACGCCGGGGCGTGTACAGCCCCACTCATTATTACGTGAGAGTGTCACGGGCGGCGAGCTTCATAGGAATTGGCCTTCTTCACAGGCACTGGGCCTTTCCCAAAACGCGGCAGCTTCACAGGCATTGGCCTTCTTCACAGGCACCGGGCCTTTCCCAAAATGCGGCAGCTTCACAGGCATTGGCCTTCTCCACAGGCACCGGGCCTTTCCATAGGCGCTAGGCCTCGCTCAGGGATAGAACCTCCAGAGATGTTGAATGTTCCACGCGTTCTGGATGGGTAACCCCTTCAGGGTCTCCAAGTGCGTGGAGCCAGGCCTGGAAACACGAACAACCTTGAATGGGCCCTCCCACATGGGGGAGAGCTTGTGCAACCCCTCCCTGGAGAGAACCCGTCTGAGCACGAGGTCCCCTACCTCAAGAGTTCTGGGGCGGATGTTGCAGCAGTGGTATCGCCGCAGCGCCTGTTGATACCTCGCCGCTTGTAGCGCGGCTTCTCGACAGCGTTCCTCCCCCAGCACAAGATCTATCCCCCGCATGGCGTCCTGCTGTGTCTCGTCGAATGCCAGGACCCACGCGGAGCGATGACTGACCTCGTGAGGGAGGACAGCCTCTGCTCCGTAGACGAGGAAGAATAGGGTCTCGCTAGTCGGCTTGGCTGCGGTTGTGTGGATAGACCACAACACGGACTGGAGCTCGTCGTACCAGCCCCTGCCGCAAGCCTCCAGCTTCTTCTTGAAGGACCTGGCTTTGAGGCCCCTCAGGACCTCCGCGTTGGCTCGCTCGGCCTGGCCGTTGCTCCGAGGGTGTGCCACCGAGGCGTAGCATATCTGCGTTCCAAGGTTAGCACAATACGTTTTGAAGAGATTCTTGGTGAATTGCGAACCGTTGTCAGTGATGATGCGGTTAGGCACCCCAAACCGACTCACGAGACCCTTGATGAACTTGACTGCGGAGCCTGCAGGGATGTTGCGGATAGCTTCAACCTCAGCCCACTTGGTGTACTTGTCCACAACGACGTAGAGGCAGCGATAGCCCCCTGGAGCCCGAGGGAACGGGCCCGGAATGTCTAGCCCTCAAACTGCGAACGGCCACGAGAGGGGTATAGTCTGTAGACCACCCGCCGGGTGATGGATCCGCCTAGCATGGAACTGGCAGGCCTCACAAGCGTTCACAAGCTCAACGGCATCGCTGAGTGCTGTGGGCCAGTAGAATCCACTGCAGAACGCCTTGCCGATGAGGGTTCGCAACGATGAGTGGTGCCCATAGTCTCCGCTATGTATGTCCGCCAACAGCTCCTTCCCTTGCTCTCTAGAGATGCAATGTAGGGACACGTCATTCGGTTGCTTCCGGTATAGCTCCCCATCCTTGATGCAGTAAGTCGTGGCCTGTCGCGCTACACGCTCTGCGTCCTCCTCGCCTCCGGCAGGGTCCCTTGCATCAAGTAGTTCTTGAGCTCTGCGATCCAACACCCTTCTTGAGGCTCTAACGCCGGGAGCAGGCGTGCCCCTGAAGCCGGGCCGCAGGCCAGAGCTCCTGAGGTAGGCGGCTGAGGGAGATCCTCCCTTGGTTCCAGCGTGCTCGATAGTGATGGTGCCGCCGAGGGTTTGAAGAGCCGCTCCTCGAAGACGCCAGGCTCCTGAGGCAGCCGCCTGGATGCCCTCTTGGCAATGTCATCAGCCTCTTGATTGGTGCCGCGAGGCACATTCTGCAACTCCAGCCCCCAGAACTGCTTCTCCATCTTGCGAACCTCAGCGAGGTAGGCTTCCATGTGCTCATCTTTGGTTTGTATATCTTGTTGGAGAAGTTGATGAGGAGCTGCGAGTCCGCTTGATGATTGCGGCTTTCAAGCCTGCTATCAGGCCTTCGTACTCTGCTATGTTGTTGGAGACCTTTTCTCCGTGCTGGAAACAGAGTTGCACGATGTAGTAGAGTTTGTCCTGGGTAGGGGATACGAGCACTGCGCCAGCACCCGCGCCGTGTCGGGAGAATGGCCCATCGAAGTACATGACCCAGCCATTTGGTGCCTCACATCCCGGGGAAAGTGATCGGTCCTCGCCTGCCTCGAGACCCGGTGCTTCCACTCAGCGACTGTCCCAGCTGAGTTGGGGCTCCTGAGTACCCTTTCCAAGGGGTATGCTAAGACGACTTTGATGGGGTGGCCTTGGAAATAGTGTCGTAGCTTGCGTGAGGCCACTAATAGCGCGAGGAGGAGTTTTTGAGGCATGGGGTACCGCGCCCTTGCCTCCCGTAGCACCGTACTGACGAAGTACACGGGATGCTCGATGAGGTTGAAGGTGCTGGCGCAGCTTGCATCCTCCAGAGGTCGAGGCGTCTCCTAATATGGTGGAGCCCCCAGTGCTTGGACGCTTGGAGAGGCCTCTCCTGCCCTGGGTGAGTTCTCCTGCTGCGGTTGTTCCCCTCCGGCTGCGGTCGTGGTCCTCGCGAGGCCCTCTTGGCTTTGCTTTGCTTAAGCCCGGACGGCTGCTGCGGCCTTGGTCCGGCGCTCCTCCCTGACCGCCACCAGGGCTGCGCTAGCGGAGTAGGGGGTGGCCGCAAGGTAGAGCACCAGGGGCTCCCGTGGATGCGGAGCTACCATCACTGGTGGGGCTGGTAAGGTACCTCTTGAGATCTTGGAATGCCTTGTCGGCCTCTTCAGTCCATTCGAAGGGGCCCTTCTTCTTCATCAGCTTGAAGAAGGGCAGTGCTCGTTCCCCCAGCTTGGAGATGAAGGGCCCTAGCGCAGTTATACGCCTGGTGAGCTTCTGCATCCCTCTGAGGGTCCTTGGTGGGCTCATGTCTTCAACTACTTTGACCTTCTCCGGGTTGGCCTCGATGCCCCCGTGGGACACGAGAAAACATAGGAGCTTGCCCGAGGGGACCCCAAACACGCACTTCTCTGGCTTGAGCCATAGGTCCACATCGTTGAGGCCCGCAAAGGTTTCTTCCAGGTCTTGTATCAGGGTTTTTGTCTCCCGCGACATCACCACAATGTCGTCGACGTAAGCTTCAGCGTTCCTCCCGAGCTGCCGGCCTAAGGCGATGTCCATCAGCCGCTGAAAGGTTGCGCCTGTGTTGCGCAACCCAAATGGCATGCACGTGTAGCAGTACACTCCACATGGTGTCAGGAAAGCCGTTTTTTCCACGTCTTCTACCGCCATCTTGATCTGGTGATAGCCCGAGAAGGCATCTAGGAAGCACAATAGGTCACACTCTGTGATAGACTCGACTATCTGGTCAATGCGGGGGAGCGGAAACGGATCCTGTGGGTAGGCTTTGTTAAGGTTGGTGAAGTCGACACACATGCATTCCTTTCCTCACATTTTCGGCACAACGACGGGATTAGCCAGCCAATCAGGGTAGCGGACCTCGTGGATAACTCCTGCCGCTTCTAGCTTCCGGGTCTCTTGAACGATGGAAGCTTGTTTCTCAGTGGACTGTCACCTCGCCTTCTGATTCACGGGGCGCACGTTCGGGCACACGTTGAGGTCATGCTCAATCACACCCCTCGGGACCCCTTCTAACTGATCAGGTTCCCATGCGAACGCCTTCTTGTTCGCACGCAGGAACCTCACCACGGCCTTCTCCTGCTCGTGCTCGAGGTTGGCTCCTATGGTGAAGGTAGCGTCAGTGGACCCGTCCTCGTCGACCGGTACCTACTTGGTTTCCGCCTTGTCTTGGGTGAACAGCTGCTTATTTTTAGCTGGCGCAGCCCCCTTGGGCTCAAGGGCGTCGGTGCTGGTGGGCTGCGCCACCGCGGTCGCCCTGAAAGCAAGCTTGAGCGCCTGCAGCACATCCCTTGTATCTCCTGACACGAGAAGGACGCCGCTGCTCTTGGGCATCTTCATGAGGTTGTACGCCGGGTGAGTTGCTACCATGAACCGGGCCAAGGCCGGATAGCCGAGGATGGCGTTGTAGGGGAGGCCGATGGGGGCGATGTCGAAGTCGATCAGCTCTGTGCGGAAGTTGTCGTGGGTGCCGAAGGTCACTGGGAGGTGGATCTGTCCCAAGGAGGCAGTGGAACCAACTTCGACACCCGAGAAAGGCCTGCTAGGCAGAAGCCGGTACAGTGGCACGTGGAGGAGGCTGAAGGCCTCCACCGAGAGCATATTGAGGCCGGCACCGCCGTCGATGAGGGTCCTGGTGACGGCCACCTGGCAGATGGTGGGGGTGCACAGCATTGGGAGCGCGCTTGAACTGATGGGGTTGAAGGGGTGATCATCTGAGTCGAAGGTTAGATCGTCCTCGGGCGCCACCCAGCCCGGTGGGGCTTCTCGACGCTTGGAGGCGGTGCTGATCCGGCGGGTGAACGACATGACGTGGTGGCTCGAGGGTGGTGCCTATGATCCACGCAGGAGAGCTGCAACGACGGGCGGCACTTGTGCGACATAACAGGCGAGGAAGAGGTCGCGCAGCTCCTCCCAGGAGGTCACAGAAGCCGTCGGAAGGTGGAGGAGCCACGCGCGTGGGTCACCGGCGAGGGCCATGGGAAACTAGTTGGCCGTCACCCGGTCGTCACCCCCGGCTTTGAGGACGGCCTCCTCATACGCCCGCAGGAAAACCAGCAGATCTGTCGTGCCATTGTAGTGCGGCAGCATCTCAGGCTTGAACTTGTGCGGCCACTGCACCTGTCGCAAGGTGGGGGCCAAGGCTCAGAGCCCCCCGGCCCCAGTACCGGCATCGGCTACCGGAGCGGGTGGCGCATTGTCTGCCATGTGGGCGAAACACGATGTTGGTGGAGAGCGGGTCGTCGAGAGGGAGAACTCCGGCGCACCCCTACCTGGTGCGCCAAATGTCGGATCTCGGGTTCCGGCAGTGCCTTAAGGTTCGAACTCTGGGGTGCGCACGGAGATCTTTCCCCTACCGACTCGCGCTTCTATGGCCCTCAAGAAATCTAGGCTGGAAAGAAGAACACACAAAGGACACGAGGTTTATACTGGTTCGGGCCACCGATGTGGTGTAATACCCTACTCCAGTGTGTGGTGTGGTGGATTGCCTTAGGGGATGATGATGAACAATACAGGGGGAAGAACGGCCTCGCGAGAGGTGTTCTTGAGCTGGTGCGGTGTGTTCTACTCAGTCTAGATCCCCCTCCCTCTATGGTGGCTAGTCCTACTTATAGAGGGCCTGGTCCTCTTCACAAAATGTTAGCGGGAAGGGCCCCAACAATTGGCCATTTTGAAGGGGAACATCTAGTACAAGTTATCCTGACCAAAGGTGCTCTTCGGCTGCCAAAAGCACTGGTGATGACGCCGTCTTGGGCTCCACGATGACCTCTGTCCTGCCACTCTGTTGGTCTTGGTCTCGTTGCACCGGAATGGTACCTTTGCCCGATGCCTTGGACTGTGCTTGTTCCCTTTGCACCGAAGGGGAAACAAGGACACTACACAGGCCGGTGCCCGCCTAGCGCCCGCCTGATCTCGATCGTTATGGCTTGCGTCACGGGCTCCTCGCGAGCTAACCCTGCCTTGATCTCTCTGCCTCCTCGCGAGCCTGCCTGATGAGGTTGCTCCTGAGGATGCTTCCTGTCGTCCGCCCCGCAGGGCTTGGCCCCTCGCGAGGGTCTTGAGTTTCAGCTGATGAAGCTGGGCTGCACTGGGCCCACTACTAGGAAAAGGGCTATAGATAGGATTGATACTAATGGCGCACCAGGGAAGTAGTTCACCACTACTATATACTAATGGCGCACCTGTTGGTGATGCGCCATTAGTGTGGAAGACACTAATGGCGCACCAGAAACAGGGTGCGCCACTAGTATTAATTTTTTTTCCATTTTTCCATACATACTAATGCGCATCAGGTCGACAATGCGCCATTACTAGTTCTAACTAGTAATGGCGCACCAGGCAGAGAGTGCGCCATTACTGTATTTTTTTTCTTATTCTTTTTTTGCAAAACTACTAATGGCGCACCGTTTCACAGTGCGCCATTACTAGTTTAAACTAGTAATGGCGCACTATTACACGGTGCGCCATTAGTATATATATTTATAATTTTTACTTTTTTGCAAAACTTCTAATGGCGGTTCACGCTAATGATGATGATGATGGTGATGATGATGATGAGGCGATTGTATTTAAATCGTAGTCTTCATTTCTGCGATCCAACACCCTTCCTGAGGCTCTAACGCCGGGAGCAGGCGTGCTCCTGAAGCCGGGCCGCACGCCAGAGCTCCCGAGGTAGGCAGCTGAGGGAGATCCTCCCTTGGTTGCGCCGGGCTCGATAGTGACGGTGCCGCCGAGGGTTTGAAGAGCCGCTCCTCGAAGACGCCAGGCTCCTGAGGCAGCCGCCTGGATGCCCTCTTGGCAATGTCATCAGCCTCTTGATTGGTGCCGCGAGGCACATTCTGCAACTCCAGCCCCCAGAACTGCTTCTCCATCTTGCGAACCTCAGCGAGGTAGGCTTCCATGTGCTCATCCTTTGGTTTGTATATCTTGTTGGAGAAGTTGATGAGGAGCTGCGAGTCCCCTTGATGATTGCGGCTTTCAAGCCTGCTATCAGGCCTTCGTACTCTGCTATGTTGTTGGAGACCTTTTCTCCGTGCTGGAAACAGAGTTGCACGATGTAGTAGAGTTTGTCCTGGGTAGGGGATACGAGCACTGCGCCAGCACCCGCGCCGTGTCGGGAGAATGGCCCATCGAAGTACATGACCCAGCCGTTTGGTGCCTCACATCCCGAGGAAAGTGATCGGTCCTCGCCTGCCTCGAGACCCGGTGCTTCCATTCAGCGACTGTCCCAGCTGAGTTGGGGCTCCTGAGTACCCTTTCCAAGGGGTATGCTGAGACGACTTTAATGGGGTGGCCTTGGAAATAGTGTCGTAGCTTGCGTGAGGCCACTAATAGCGCGAGGAGGAGTTTTTGAGGCATGGGGTACCGCGCCCTTGCGTCCCATAGCACCGTGCTGATGAAGTACAAGGGATGCTCGATGAGGTTGAAAGTGCTGGCGCAGCTTGCATCCTCTAGAGGTCGAGGCGTCTCCTGATATGGTGGAGCCCCCAGTGCTTGGTCGCTTGGAGAGGCCTCTCCTGCCCTGGGTGCGTTCTCCTGCTGCGGTTGTTCCCCTCCAGCTGCGGTCGTGGTCCTCGCGAGGCCCTCTTGGCTTTGCTTTGCTTGAGCCCAGACGGCTGCTGCGGCCTTGGTCCGGCGCTCCTCCCTGACCGCCACCAGGGCTGCGCAAGCGGAGTAGGGGGAGGCCGCAAGGTAGATCACCAGCGGCTCCCGTGGACGCGGAGCTACCATCACTGGTGGGCTGGTAAGGTACCTCTTGAGATCTTGGAATGCCTTGTCGGCCTCTTCAGTCCTTTCGAAGGGGCCCTTCTTCTTCATCATCTTGAAGAAGGGCAGTGCTCGTTCCCCCAGCTTCGAGATGAAGCGCCCTAGCGCGGTTACACGCCTGGTGAGCTTCTCCATCCCTCTGAGGGTCCTTGGTGGGCTCATGTCTTTGACTACTTTGACCTTCTCCGGGTTGGCCTCGATGCCCCTGTGGGACACGAGAAAACCTAGGAGCTTGCCCGAGGGGACCCCAAACACGCACTTCTCCGGCTTGAGCCGTAGGTCCACATCGTTGAGGCCCGCAAAGGTTTCTTCTAGGTCTTGTATCAGGGTTTTTGTCTCCCGGGACATCACCACAATGTCGTCGACGTAAGCTTCAGCATTCCTCCCGAGCTGCCGGCCTAAGGCGATGTCCATCAGCCGCTGAAAGGTTGCGCCTGTGTTGCGTAACCCAAATGGCATGCACGTGTAGCAGTACACTCCACATGGGGTCAGGAATGCCGTTTTTTCCACGTCTTCTACCGCCATCTTGATCTAGTGATAGCCCGAGAAGGCATCTAGGAAGCACAATAGGTCACACTCTGCGATAGACTCGACTATCTGGTCAAAGCGGGGGAGCGGAAACGGATCCTGTGGGGAGGCTTTGTGAGGTTGGTGAAGTCGACACACATGCATTCCTTTCCTCCCTTTTTCGGCACAACGACGGGATTAGCCAGCCAATCAGGGTAGCGGACCTCGCGGATAACTCCTGCCGCTTCTAGCTTCTAGGTCTCTTGAACGATGGAAGCTTGTTTCTCAGTGGACTGTCACCTCGCCTTCTGATTCACGGGGCGCACGTTGGGGCACACGTTGAGGTCATGCTCAATCACACCCCTCGGGACCCCTTCTAACTGATCAGGTTCCCATGCGAACACCTTCTTGTTCGCATGCAGGAACCTCACCAGGGCCTTCTCCTGCTCGGGCTCGAGGTTGGCTCCTATGGTGAAGGTAGCGTCAGTGGACCCGTCCTCGTCGACCGGTACCTACTTGGTTTCCGCCTTGTCTTGGGTGAACAGCTGCTTATTTTTAGCTGGCGCAGCCCCCTTGGGCTCAAGGGCGTCGGTGCTAGTGGGCTGCGCCTCCGCGGTCGCCCTGAAAGCAAGCTTGAGCGCCTGCAGCACATCCCTTGTATCTCCTGACACGAGAAGGATGTCGCTGCTCCTGGGCATCTTCATGAGGTTGTACGCCGGGTGAGTTGCTACCATGAACCGGGCCAAGGCCGGATAGCCGAGGATGGCGTTGTACGGGAGGCCGATGGGGGCGATGTCGAAGTCGATCAGCTTTGTGCGGAAGTTGTCGTGGGTGCCGAAGGTCACTAGGAGGCGGATCTGTCCCAAGGAGGCAGTGGAACCAACTCCGACACCCGAGAAAGGCCTGCTAGGCAGAAGCCGGTCCAGCGGCACGTGGAGGAGGCTGAAGGCCTCCACCGAGAGCATATTGAGGCCGGCACCGCCGTCGATGAGGGTCCTGGTGACGGCCACCTGGCAGATGGTGGGGGTGCATAGCATTGGGAGCGCACTTGAACTGATGGGGTTGAAGGGGTGATCATCTGAGTCGAAGGTTAGATCGTCCTTGGGCGCCACCCAGCCCGGTGGGGCTTCTCGACGCTTGGAGGCGGTGCTGATCCGGCGGGTGAACGACATGACGTGGTGGCTCGAGGGTGGTGCCTGTGATCCACGCAGGAGAGTTGCGACGACGGGTGGCACTTGTGCGGCATAACAGGCGAGGAAGAGGTCGCGCAGCTCCTCCCAGGAGGTCACAGAAGCCGTCGGAAGGTGGAGGAGCCACGCGCGTGGGTCACCGGCGAGGGCCATGGGAAACCAGTTGGCCATCACCCGTTCGTCACCCCCGGCTTTGAGGACGGCCTCCTCATACGCCCGCAGGAAAACCAGCGGATCCGTCGTGCCATTGTAGTGCGGCAGCATCTCAGGCTTGAACTTGTGCGGCCACTGCACCTGTCGCAAGGTGGGGGCCAAGGCTCAGAGCCCCCCGGCCCCAGTACTGGCATCGGCTACCAGAGCGGGCGGCGCGTTGTCTGCCATGAGGGCGAAACATGATGTTGGTGGAGAGCGTGTCGTCGAGAGGGAGAACTCCGGCGCATGAACAATACAGGGGGAAGAACGGCCTCGCGAGAGGTGTTCATGAGCTGGTGCGGTGTGTTCTACTCGGTCTAGATCCCCCTCCCTCTACGGTGGCTAGTCCTACTTATAGAGGCCCTGGTCCTCTTCACAAAATGTGAGCGGGAAGGGCCCCAACAATTGTCCATTTTGAAGGGGAACATCTAGTACATGTTATCCTAACCAAAGGTGGTCTTCGGCTGCCAAAAGCACTGGTGATGACGCCGTCTTGGGCTCCACGATGACCTCTGTCCTGCCACTCTGTTGGTCTTGGTCTCGTTGCACCGGAATGGTACCTTTCCCTGATGCCTTGGACTGTGCTTGTTCCCTTTGCACCGAAGGGGAAACAAGGACACTACACAGGCCGGTGCCCGCCTGGCGCCCGCCTGATCTTGATCGTTATGGCTTGCGTCACGCGCTCCTCGCGAGGTAACCCTGCCTTGATCTCTCTGCCTCCTCGCGAGCCTGCCTGATGAGGTTGCTCCTGAGGAACCTTCCTATCGTCCGCCCCGCAGGGCATGGCCCCTCGCGAGGGTCTTGAGTTTCAGCTGATGAAGCTGGGCCGCACTGGGCCCACTACTAGGAAAAGGGCTATAGATAGGATTGATACTAATGGCGCACCAGGGAAGTAGTGCACCACTACTATATACTAATGGCGCACCTGTTGGTGACGCGCCATTAGTGTGGAAGACACTAATGGCGCACCAGAAACAGGGTGCGCCACTGGTATTAATTTTTTTTCCATTTTTCCATACATACTAATGACGCATCAGGTCGACAATGCGCCATTACTAGTTCTAACTAGTAATGGCGCACCAAGCAGAGAGTGCGCCATTACTGTATTTTTTTCTTATTCTTTTTTTTGCAAAACTACTAATGGCGCACCGTTTCACAGTGCGCCATTACTAGTTTAAACTAGTAATGGCGCACTATTACATGGTGCGCCATTAGTATATATATTTATATTTTTTACTTTTTTGCAAAACTTCTAATGGCGCTTCACGCTAATGATGATGATGATGATGATGATGATGAGGCGATTGTATTTAAATCGTAGTCTTCATTTCTCGATTATATTTCCTGGGCACTTTTTGATATCATGAATATTTTTAAATTTCATGGGCACTTTTTGAATTCATGAGGACACTTGATCTCGATCCCCCTCCATCTCGATCTCGATTCCCCCTCCATCTCGATCTCGATCCCCCTCCATCTCGATCCCAACCGCACCCTCCCGCTAGCTCCACCGCCGCCGATGACCCACCGCAACCCTCCCCCGCTCCACTGTCGCCGACGAGCACCCGCCCCCCCGCACCCTCCCCCTCTCCACCGCCGCCAACGGGCACCCCCCGCACCCTCCCCCGCTCCACCGCCACCGCCGATGATATTTTCAAGTAACAAATTTGAACATATTTTTAAAAAAATTATTGCTGTTTTTATAAAAAAATATTACTGTTATGATTAAAACAAAATTCTAATGGCGCACCGAGGGGTGGTGCGCCATTAGAATAGTCGTACTTATGGCGCACGAGGGGGTGGTGCGCCATTAGAAAGCTTCCCCCCACACTAAATTCTAATGGTGCACCACCCCTCGGTGCGCCATTAGAATAGTCGTACTTATGGCGCACGAGGGGGTGGTGCGCCATTAGAAAGCATCCCGCCACACTAACTCCCCTATCTCTCTAATCTCTCCCCTGCCTCATCGATCACACCCGCTGCCCCCCGGCCGTGTTCGCCGTCCCCCTCGCCGCCCCCTTCGCCTCCTTCGCCGTCCCCGAGCAGCGTGGCCAGTCCGGACCAGGGAGGAGTGCCCCACGCACCCACCCGACCGCGCCGCCGCCTCGTCTCCTCCCACCTCTCGCCCCTCCGGCCGGATCGGCGGAACCCCCTCCCCCGCCTCCCGCCGCCTTCCTGCGCCGCCCACTCCGACCTCGCCGTCCCCGAGCAACAGCAGCAGCAGCAGCAGCGCTCCGCCCCCTCGCGCTAGCCTAGGGCTTCCGCTCAGGTATCGCCCCCTGTGACCCTGGCCACTTCGTTGCCTCCCTGTAGAGCAGAGATTCTACTGCTTGTCTTGTGTTTTTCTGGGTTGCTGCGTGCGCGCGAGAGAGGAACTTACTCCCAGTGAACTTACTAGCATTTTATGTTATTGCTTGATTACTAGCATTGGGTAGCACCAGTAAACCTTATTTCGTGTATATTCATCTAGGTTACATCACAACAGCTCTATTTAAATCTCATTGCCGAAATTATATCTAGCAAATATCATCTCTGGCACTGCTTGTGCTTCTATGTGTTTGTAAATTGAAAACCTGGAGTAGAACAAGTCCATGCATCACAATCTATCATAATCTATTCCCCAAGCTATCACAATCTATCATAATTTATGTGTCCAGCTATCATAATTTGATTAGTTCCATAAATTTGTATGACCACAGATTTAGAAAATTTTCAGAGATTTGTATGACCAAAGATACAGTTCAGATTTGATTAGTTCCATAAATTTGTATGACCAAATATATATTTCAGATTTGTATAGTTTCAGAGATTTGTATGACCAAAGATACAGTTCAGATTTGAATTGTTTCAGAAATTGGTATGACCAAAGATGCTATTGTATATAAATGGGCTGCTGTAGAACTGTTCTTCATCTTTACAGTGCTGTTGTATAGAAATATGCTGAATTTTCTGCTCTGATTGTTGCTCAAAGAAATTTAGCAAAAAAATGGGGTCCTGGGAGACGCCGCTGCTGCTTGAGGCCCTTGAGAGGCCCTTCGTGTCGTGATGATTTTGCAGGTACCCCGAGAGGCCCTTGAGTTTGCCGGAATGTCGATTAACTTCCGTTCCGGCAAATTCGGGTACTCCATATGTCATATTTTCAGCAAAGGTCATGTTGAAATTTTCCGTGAATTTTAGCATGACTTTGCTTAAAATCGGACATATGAGGTACTTGCTACTAATGCATGGGCCGGGGTATCTTAGTAATTAATTAAGTAGGATCAACTGCCCCCTTTATTCTTGCTGTATTAAACCATAGGTGGCAATAGAGCCAAGTGATTATTGCCAAGTGATTAGGCCCAACCTAGGGTGCCTCGGCATCGATAAACCCTAAATGATCAAAACTTAACTTGGCTGCCCCGGATGCCTCGGTGTCGATGAGAACCTAAATGATGTACGCTTAGGCTTTTAGGGTGCCTCGGCGTCGACAAACCCTAAATGATGAAAGCTTAGGCTTTTAGGGTGCCTTGGTGTCGACAAACCCTAAATGATGAGACCATGACCTTGTTCCTTGACAATAACCAACTTTTGACCAAACTTTTTTCCTATTTAGAGCGAAACATGGCCCACAACGATGAGGCCGGTGGTTCGGGCGGCAAGCAATTCTGGGAGCTGTCCCAGGATATGTCGTCA
This sequence comes from Triticum urartu, assembly GCF_056163025.1. NCBI lineage: Eukaryota > Viridiplantae > Streptophyta > Magnoliopsida > Poales > Poaceae > Triticum > Triticum urartu. The sequence continues at coordinate 423,357,042 of NC_141873.1, read as the reverse complement.
TCATCATCGGACGACGAAAGTCTCCCGGCGGAGTGCGACTGGTGCCACGACGATCGAGGTCTGTGCGACATGCCTCACCTGGACGATGATCGGCGCTTCAGCATTAAGCTCGAGGAGACCTTCGAAGTTGAAACGGTACACAACGACGACAAGTGTTATTTTCATAATAAAGCATGACTTCAACTATTTCAACGTGTAATTTTCATCTTTTACAATTCGAGTATAGCTTATCCCATGCCATGCAAGACGCTATGTCTTGGAGAGGATGGATTTTGAAGACCATGAAATTTCTGAAACAAAGAAAATTCACCTAAGGACTCATCACGATGTGGACTTTGAAGTAAATCTATATAATTCTGAGAGCGTAACCCATTTTGGTTGCAAAAATTGGGAAGCATTTTGCAAGATGTATGGTTTTGATGAGGGTATGCTTATCACCATGGATCTTGGTAATCCTGACATCAACAAAGACAATATGGACATTTGGGTCCTTGTTGATACGCCTCCAGTTCTACCGCTATCTGAGTTTGTCAAACATAGTTATTAGCTAATTTATATTGTTTGTTTCAAAATAGTTGACAGCTTATTTTATTTGTTCAAAGAATGTGCGGGAGATGGTAGACAAAACCCACTACACCGATGGCTCCGAATTAACAACTTACAAGGAGAAAAATCATTTGGTCAGATTTTGTACTGACATTGAGAATTACAATATCTACAATCAAACTCCTCAACATTATGGTAAATACGTGCCACTAGTGCATGTGTTCAACTACGGTAACTACCATGGAGATACCCTGGTAAGATTTTTACTATTATGACATCCGTGCATCTTTTGCATACTTCTAAAACTAGTACATCATTGCTAACTATGAAGTTATTACTATGTTTTTCAACAGATAATCCCAGAGAATTGTGTGGCTCATATGATGTATCTGAAAGGTAGTGTTAATGTTTTGAACATACAGCCAGGTCGTCCTACGAATCTCAACTGTCCATACGAGATTTCTAAAAGAAGTGGAGACATGAAAATCAAAGGATGGAAAAAATGTATGGACAGTCGTAAGGAGCTTCTTGGAAGCAAAAGGAAGCGAAGCGTAAGAATTGGAGACAGGATGTTCTCCATTCTCCATAATAGAGAGTCAGGGTCTATATTGTTTTATGCTATTTTAGCTTAAATAGGGTATTTAGGTCCTGCCTAATACTGATGATCATGTTCTAAGAAGACTTGTTATGAATAACGAGTAGAAGTTGTATGATGATGATTAGTAGGACTTGTTAGGATTAGTATTACTTCCGACAAACTCGATACTCGCGGTCTTGAGACTTGTAATGTTTTATCTTTGTTCAGTGTTTTGAATTCGGAGAATAATATGATGAATTGTATTCGGAGACTAATCCTCTATTGTATTCGATGAATCTGATGTTGCTGTGTGTTGCTGTCTATATTCTGTCTAATAATATATTTTATATTCTGTCTAATAATATATTTTGTAACCTGCGCAAAAATCAGAAAAGGAAAAAAAACCAAATATTCATACTAATGGCGCATCACCACCAGGTGCGCCATTAGTATGCCAAAGGATACTAATGGCGCATCAACAGAGAATGCGCCATTAGTATGGCAAAGCCATGCTTATATATGGCCCCCCGGGAGGCACACTAATGGCGCATGCTGTTACATACTAATGGCGCACTAGTTGGTGCGCCATTAGTATACCAGATACTAATGGCGCACCTGTGGTTCGCCATTAGTAAGATATACTAGTGGCGTGCTACTAATGGCGCACTAGTAATGCGCCATTAGTAGGCAAAACCAGTGCACCATTAGTAGGCCTTTTCCTAGTAGTGGCCCCACTCGAGCCACGCCGCAGGCCGCAGGCAGGCAAGTCTGGGGACCCACGTTCCCAGAACGCCGACAGTGATTATATAGCAAGGACAAGCTCCACAATTTATGTGGGAATTTTCTCTGCTATAAAAATAGTAGTTCCTTTGGAAAATGGCAGAAATGCAATATTGGCATTAAATAGGAAAAGGCAATTTTCCTTATTTAATTTTGGCCAATATACTTGCCATAGCTTCGATTAGGCATAAGCATCAACTCCACCAATTCTCATGAATTTAGGAGATGGCTACCTATGCCTTCGGATTTTATTCCTCAGAAAGGCAAGAAAAGGAATAAAGCATAATTCAAAAATATTGCATTGGACTTCGCGATATTTTTGCATATCCAAGGTTCAGAAAGATAGGGTGATCTCTGGGAACAATTGGGAGGATGAACAGATCAAGGAAAATGATGGCTCCTTTGTAAGCACAAAGGGCATATCTAAATTCCAAAAATTTGGAATTAGGGTTTGAAAGGATTTGAGCTGATGCAAATGAGGGCTTGCCCATTGAAAAAGACATGTACACACTTTTGAAATGATGGAAATGACAAAATTTCTCAGAATCATCCAGTAAACTCAGGAGAAAATCTTGAAGGTGAGAGCCAGGAAGGAATAACAGCACAAAAATCGATAACCCAATTTTGGGGCTGTTACAACCATCCAACAGGCTATCTTACTTACAATCCTATTGGGAATATTTGGCAGCTACTGCTACTTGGTCATATACCAAATTAACGGTCACTTCTTTCCCATCTGACCCTAAAGGTCCAACCTGGGCCATGTGATTCGGATCAAGCTTGGTATACCGTGTCTTCACCATGGCCCAGGCCTCTCGCCGACGCTCCCGGCAGGCCGATATTTTCCATAATCGGATACGTTGCTGCGCTCCCATGAATAGCTCTACAAGCTCCTCCATACTTCCTGGAGGGGAGGTGGATGGCCATAAGGCCTTAGGAACACTCCGCATTGCCTGCCGAGCTTTCTTGTGCATTTGCGACAGCCCCTGCAGCAGATCATCCGACAATCCGGACATTTCCTCTTCGGGACGGCCTATCAGCATACCTGCAAACTTAACTTTGTCAGTACCTTTCATCTCCGAAGTATTATAAGGTAAGTTCGATCACATACTGAATATGCCGCCTCGTAGCCTTTTATTCTCCTTCACGGAGTCGGCCAGGTGGCCCCGCACATCTTTCAGTTCCTCGCCTAGCTGGATGTTGGAATCCTGGAGTTTGTTTTTCTCCTCTCTGACTCGGGTCAGAACGCGCTCACCTGCGGCATGTAGTCTTTTTTCCTCTTTCTCGCCCACTTGAGCGGCCCTCAGTTTCTCTTCCAGTTGGTTCGATGACCCTGTTATGAGACAAGCGACAGTATCAGCACAGCTGGCATATAATATTCGTTTCTCGATGGAGGGAAACATTACCAGGAGACGCCTTCTTGGATTTCTCTAGTTCGGCATGGGCAGCAGTTAGCTGCGTCTGACACTTTTCTAGCTCCTGGGCTAGCAGGTCGTTCTTCTCCATAAGAACCTGGTTATACAATGATAATTAAATCAGTTGTACCAACTGCTTCAAGTCTCAGGGGCTACTGGCATATGGTTATCATATTCGGACAAAGTAAACTTACCCGCACATATTTTAAACGATGCTTTGTAGCTCTGTTAAGCCCATCTCCAGCAGCTCGGATATATGCATCAGCCGAGCTGAAGTCATTAAAAGCCTCTTCCGAAAAGCCAGGGTCTTGTAAAATGGCCTTTCGGCGCCGATGATTCATGGCGCTCTCCACTTCCGAGTTAGTGACGGATAAATCATCTGAATCCTTGGCTGGAGGCCAGTCCGGCATTAACCTTGTATCAGCCCCCAACTTTATGGGAGGATCTGGAGCCTAGCTGTGGGAAGTATGACCGGCTTGACCCCCGAATATAGTCCGGCACACCTTTTTCCTAATACAGGATAAACAGAAAGGTCATAGTTGGATGTGACTGCCAAAGTGCATATGTGCAAACCCATACCTCTTTGATGAAGGCTCAACCGTATCTTCGTTTGCCTTCCTCTCCGAAGGCTTGCCCCGTGTGGGGGACGCTCTCTTCGGAGATGCCCCTGGGGCAGCATGGCGCACCGAACGCCTCCCCTTTTGAGCACATGACAGTGCGGTGGTGGAGGAAGAATGAGAAAACTCTCTTGGACAAGGTATCTTCGAATTACTTGCATGTGAAGCGGGAAGGAGACCGGGCTAATCGGCAATGATGGGTACATTTGTACCATCATACCTCGTTCGATAGAATATTCCATCCTCGAGCTCCACAGATATGTCCATATCTTCTTCATATCTGGGGTCAGGATCCCGGTTGCGATTCTTCGGCTGAGGGGCAGGGTCATGGATCCACTCGACAGCTTTTTGCCATTCCTATTATGAGCGGATAGTATACTGCCCGTCAAAAATAATTCATGGAGAGGAGTAAAATAGTGGAGTTAAAAGCTTACCCAGCTAGGAGGATTATACATGGAAAATCCATCTCGATATTACAGACGGGTGAACTCCTTCGTCTCCCCTTTATATAGTTCAGCCAATATTTTGGCCAAAGCAACAGGGATCTTTGGGCCCTTCTGACCGCAGCGTGAGGCATCGTCTTCCCCGTTTTAGTACCACATGGGTAGCCCTCTGTATTGGAGTGGTTGGACCACCCGCGCTATGGAGATCGCCATTACCTCAACTATTGACAATCCGGACTGGGCAAGCATCTTAATCTTGCCCAGCAACAGACTGATCTCTGCACTATCCTCTTCCTCGAGGCTCCGAGGATGCCAGCTATGGCATTTCTTCAATGGAGCACTTGAAAATTCGGCCAGGCCCATACGGACAGGGTCAGGAAGAGCGACGTCATCGATATAGAACCATTCGAAAGGCCATTCTTCGGAAGCCTTCTTTGGCGTGTCGGACAGGTATCCGGTGCCAGTGATGCACCACACCTCGGCTCCCCCCACTTCAAATATTGACCCTCCTTGATTGCGAGGGACAAGGCAGAACAGTCTTCTTCATAAATCGAAGTGGGCCTCACAGCCAAGGAATAGCTCGCATAGAGCGACATAACCCGCAATATGAAGGATATAGGCGGGAGTGAGACTGTGCAGTTGGAGGCCATAATAGTCCAGTAGACCTCGGAGAATGGGATGGATCGGAAATCCGACACCTCTTAACACGAAGGGGATGAAGCATACTCATTCTCCCCTGGATAGATTGGGGAAGTTCTCCGCTTGAGCCCCGCCATTGAAGGACGTCATCCCGGCTCGTATAGGGACCAAATCCGCGGGGGGGGGGGGGGGGAGAAAGCCCTGTGTTTGTAGCTTCACCAACTGACTGTGAGAAACTGAGCATCTCCCCCAATTCCCCTTTCAGAGTTGTGGGGACGAGAGGAAGAGCTGCGAGCGCTAGCCATGTTGGGGTGGTTCTGGTCCGTAAGCTCTGAAGATCTCTTCCGTGGATTTGGAGGGGATCTGAGATCTATTCTCTTTAAATAGGCACCTTTCTGGTACGGTCAGGGTGGTATATGTAAAAATACCCTGACCTCTTGTGTTCATTCCACACGTGGAAGCCGGAGTCAGGAAGGCACGGAAGCCGAGGGGTGCGACATTAAATGGACGGCCGAATACATCACTTTAAAGTCATAAGAGGAAGAACCTGCCTTGCAATGCCGAAGACTATCTGTATGACGAACACCTAGTCATTGAAGCCTGTTTTGGGGGCTACTGAGGGAGTCCTCGACTAAGGGGTCATCGGGCATCCGACCTATTGCATATGGGCCGGACTGATGGGATGTGAAGATATGAAGACCGAAGACTACCCGTGTCCAGATGGGACTCTCCTTGGCATGGAAGATAAGCTTGGCGATCAACTATGAAGATTCCTTTCTCTGTAACCGACCTTGTGTAACCCTAGATCCCTCCCATGTCTATATAAACCAGAGGGCTAGGTCCGTAGATACCCCGAATCCTCATAATCATAGCCAGACTAGACTTTTAGGGTTTAGTCATTACGATCTCGTGGTAGATCAACTCTTGGAATACTCATATTCATTAAGATGAATCGAGCAGGACGTAGGGTATTACCTCCATAGAGAGGGCCCGAACCTGGGTAAAACATTGTGTCCCTCGTCTCCTGTTACCATCGATCCTAGACGCACAGTTCGGGACCCCCTACCCGAGATCCGCTGGTCTTAACACCGACAGCCGCTGCGACCGTCGTTCTCCTCCTCGATTGGTAATGTGTGTATTGAATCACCTATAAGTACATATGCAGTTCCAATTTAGTTCATACCTACCCTTCAAATTTCCTGGTTGCTATTGTTCCCATAAAAGTAATTGGTTATAGACTCCATTGTCCAACAAAATATCAGCTTGTAATTGTGCGTTGCTCCTGTATCGCGCTGTGCTTGGGTAGGTTCTTCATCTACAACAAGTAGTGTGGGAAATGATGGAAAGTTTTTTAGAACTAGCAATATGCCCATGCGTTGCACGCAAATCAAGATGCATTTGTATCAGTAGTTTATCTTGTAGGAGAAAAGGATGAACGAGGGAAGGTCTTATTTGCAAATCAGGAGAGGAGTGTGGGTATCTTTCTGCAAATAGCCATAGTTTCCTTCCTATCCGTAGGATATAAATCGGACGACCTATATTGCAGGATGGCAGGCACACCATCGTCACCAACTCTGTTTTTAAAAGAAAAAAAGAGTAGAGATTAGAGAAATAGAGATAATATTAGATATAAAATAAATATAACAGTAGAGAAGAGAGTAGAGATAAATATTAAAAATAAAATAAATATAACAGTAGAGAAGAGAGTAGAGATAGTAGGAACGTCGAGAAAGGATCGCACGCGCAGGGGAAAAAGCGGTTGGGCACGCGCTAGTTTTGGCGCGCTACGTCTAGAGCTCTTTATAAAATCCAACGCCCTCCCACCGCTCTCTCCCTGCTCCGTGCCTCGCCACCGCTCTCTCCCCGCTCTGCGCCTCGCCATAGCTCTCTCCCCGCTCTTTCTTGCCTCACCGCCGTCGCGCCACCATGCCGCCGCGTCGCCAGGAATCTTGGGGATACCATGGTGCCTGCGCGCCCCCCTCCGGTGGCTTCTCCACCGAGATCCGGTTCCGCGGGATGCGCCTCGGCCTCAGCAATTTTGACACCGCCAACGAGGCCGCATGCGCGTACGATGTGGCGGCATGGCACCTCCGGTGGCCTCATAGAACATTGAACTTCCCCAACGTGCCAACGCGGGAGCGGGCGCAGGAGCTCGCGCATCAGCCACGGTTTATCACCCATGAGGATCGTCGTGACAACTGGAGGTGGGAGCACCGTCTCAGCATCTCCGAGATGGACGATGAAGCCATGGCGTTGTGGTGCCAATGCTTCCCACATGACATCATCAACGAGCGTGAGTTCTACGGGCAAAGGAGGGCGGAGAGGGAGAAGAGGAGGGAGGAGCGAACCGCCTATCGCGAGGACAAGCGTACGTGAAAAGCGGTCGATCAATTGAACATGAGGCTAGGAGCAGCGTCGCCCTGGGAATTCGACAACGATCAGTATCTTCACGCCTACAATGAGATGTGGGATGACGACATCACCGAGGAGCGGTCGGATGACGAGGGGTAGTTGAACTATCTATGTCTCTACTCTCTATCTCTACTTCTCGATTTCAGCACTGTAAACGCTTCTTTAATGTGCCGCGCATTGTGCTTCTGTTGGAGATGCTCTAACATGGCAGACGAGTGCTTTAATGTTGCCCACAAGATGCGTGAGTATTACTACTAGTATATTTTCCTTGCCATGTTGAGATTTTCAAACAACGAGTGTGAACATGCAGAGGAGCAATGAAGACCAAACACGGGATATTGGGGACATCTTCAAGGAGCGTGGCAAGTTAACAAGGAGTTGTACCGAACATGTAAAACGAGCTTTGGTAAGTAACACCCTTTCAATTACTTTTATTTAGCCTCGTGTTCTTTGATGTGTATATGTTGTAGTTTTTGTTCCTCTTAGCCTCGTGTTCTTTGATGTGTAATGAGAAGGGTCTTAATCGTCCTAGTGCTTTTGGTTTTAGCTTGATGTAGGAAGTGGGTGTTCTCACCATGTAGTCTGTTTTTATATTTTTCCTTTTGAATTCACTTCTCTGAGTCCTATTTATCTGGCTTCTACTAAATGGATCTAGGTTGCTCTGAGTATTGATCTAAAAAAGAAGTAACTTCATGTCAGGATGCAGTTCCTACGAGGAGGGAAGTATGGTCAACCTCGAGATCATGTTTCCAAAATGAGGCTGGATTACACACAAGGTGCCAGTTCCCTAATGATGCTGGATTAGACACAAGGTGCAAATTCCCAGATGATGCTAGATTACACACAAGCCAGGTGGGACTACAAAAAAAATACACTTCCGTGATGATACGTGTTTGTCATAGTAGGTCGCTTTTTTGTCATGCATGTACATCCATGAAAAATTTATGACAGAATCAAGATAGTCATACATGTGCTGTCGTAGAAGTGTTCCATGACATTACCAAAATTATCATCACGGAAGTGTCCACTTCCATGACGATAAATCACGCGTCACAAAAGTGCTTATGTCAAGGGTGACCGACACATGGCATCTACCGTAATGGAACGCCGTTATGCTATCGGGTCGGGTTTTGGATCCGATAACCCGTTAACAGCCCCGACCAATGGGGATTTTCCACGTGTAAAATCATCATTGTCTAGAGGAAACACGTGTGGGCTCATCGTCGGGACAGATGTAATCCACTCACTGGACAGAAGGCGCCTATGATACGTCGACACGTGGCATGGCCAAACAAGCTTAAATGGGCCAGCCCAACTAAAGGCCCACAAGATTTTGCGGGCCATAATGGGCCAGCCCAGCTAAAGGCCCACGAGATTTTGCGGACCATAATGGGCTGGCCCAACTAAAGGCCCACAAGATTTCGCAGGCCATAATGGGCCGGCCCAGGTACAGGCCCACAAGATTTTTGTGTGCCATAATAGGCCGGCCCAGGTAAAGGCCCACAAAATTATTGCGGATCATAATGGGCCGGCCCAACTAAAGGCCCACGAGATTTCGCCGACATTAATGGGCCGGCCCAGCTATAGGCCCACAAGATTTTGAGGACCCTAGTAGGCCGGCCCATTAACTGGCTGCCATGTTTTGGGCCAAATGTCGGCCCATATTTGATACAGTCTCTTAATGGCCTGCCACGCTCCGGGCCTAATAGTGGCCCATATGAGATCCGGCCCATTAAAAGCCTACCACGTTCTGGGCCAAATTATGGCCCAGATCAGGTCCGACCCTTTAAGAGGTTTTGGGCCTAATTATGCTTTTGGGCCGTCAACTGGACACTATGCTTTTGGGCCCACTTGCTAAAGGCCCACTTAGTAATTCGGCCCGATATTAGTTTTGGCCTGTTAAGAGCCCATTTAACATTTCGGCCCTACATTAATTTCATCCTGTTAAAAGCCCGTCATACAGTTGGGCCTAACTACGGCCCGGTTTGCATCCGGCCTGCTCGCAGCCGATATCTGATTGGGCCAAACAAGGACCGAGACCATTTTTCGGCCTGTTAAAGCCCGTGATTTGATTCACACAATCATGGCCCGGGTTCCTTTTGAGCTGCCGCCGGCCCGTGAGCTCATCGGCACGTTTCAGACCCAACCTACATCGTGATTGCATGACGGCCCGATTTATGTACCGTAATTTTACGGTTTGGCCAGTTTACTGCGAAGACAGGATATATATACAGTAAAATAACTGCAGCATTGTGAATAAGAAAAAACCTATACTATACAATAAATAAATTACGCCATATTACATCCACTGGGCATCAAAGTTCACCACTATGATAATAAAGCACAAGCAGACAGCAGATTACATACACTGGGCATCAAAGATCGCCACCAGTGCAAATAAACACGCTGACAAAATAATATAAAAAACCGACAGCACTTCAATAGAGTTCAAGAAAGGTTAGCCCTGCTGGGGAGCTGCAGCGCAAGCAGCTGAGCAAGATGATGGGATTGCGCTTGTTCAACACTTATATCTTCCTCACTCTGAAATCTAAACAAGTAGACAGATGACAGGTTTTGCACATAAAAGTATCAGTGCTGACAATTCATCACATTTCGTACTGACGAATAAAGTGACATGGTTTAAATTTGCATTAACACAATATGGTATTGTTCAGGTCAAGACATGGCAAGAAATGACATTGTGAAGGAGTTGGCAGCTTCACGACACCACTGGATTACAGATCAAGAACTCATAAGTATCAATGGTTAGTGTGCTGTCAATTTATAACATTTCAGATTGTCTAATAAAGAGACGGTTTAAATAATAGTAGAATGATATGACATTTTTCATAGTTAAGACATTGCAGAATATGACATTGTGCTGTAGTCGGTAGGTCCACCACACCACTGGATTACAGATGAAGAATAGAAGCATATATGTAGTGCAAAAGAAGATCACTTGCTCTGTATAGTTTAATTTACATGGTATGAAGAAGGAACTTGGTTGTACAACTAAAAACTTAAATTGAGAAAGGACGAACTTTTGTTTATGAACTACATATAATAAACATTAAACAAGCAATTTGATGCAAACACCAAAAATAAACAGCTGTTGCACTCATGCCTAACCAAATATATACAACAAAGTTTGAAGGCTTGAGATGGACAAACTTACATTATTGGTGAAGACAGGCTCTATAAAGGCCTTGTCCATGCTGATGGGGGGCAATTCAGGAAGTTTACCACAGAATCTTCTTCAATAGCATTGCCTTTATTCTACATTTTGTTAAGAGTAAATATAGATGTGATAATATACAAAAAAATGGAGAATATTTAAGATAAGATGAAGAGTGATGCTACATAACCAAGTAGCTATAAATGTAAGTGCAGCGATACAGGCAAAAGGTATAGCCAAGAGCAATGCACAACTAAACTTCTTCAGTACCAACCTTATGGTAAGAGTAAATATAGATCTGATGTGTAGAAAATGGAGGGTAAAGGAAAATAAGCTGCAGAGTGATGGTACATGAACAACTACCTGTCATTATAAGTACACTGATAAAAGACAGCATGTACTTACAAGAACAACGCAGAGCTAAAAAAACATTGGCATTAGATATATTCTACACTAATGTAACCATTCATACAGATCAGATAATTTGGAGCGAACAATTGATAAGCAAGCTATCATGCATACTGCTCTCACATAATGAACCAGGTATGTATGCAAGTATAGTGATACAGGACAACAGGTACTAACAAGAGCAAAGCAGCGGGCAGCATATTTGAGATATCCTGTCGTTCTTGTCAAACCGGAATTCTTCCTCGAGCAGATTTCCTGCAAAAAAGATCTGTAAGGCACATGCGGAAAAGTAGAAGTTCAAATTGTCATGTGATTTCATAGACAGTACCTCATCCTGGGAACGAGACCAGTGCATAACAAGGTTTTTCCATTCAATGTCTTCGTTTATAGACTTGCCATCAAAGTGTGATTTCCTCAGGTAACACCGATACTGCTGCAATGCTTCCTTGAAAAGCACAAGCAAGCTTTGCTCATCATGACTATCCAGATTGACCCTCGCCTAGTTACAACAATGTAATTTAAATCATTGATGTGTTCAATCAGCAGAACACAGGAAAATAATAGCCATGAATAATAGCACTTACACGTAAGTTGGACAGGAAGATGTGAAAATGGTGTTTGTCTTCACAATAATCTTCCCATGATGGGAATATATGCATGTAGTCCCTAACAACATTGAAAGCATTGTCTTTTAAACTTGGAATAAATGGAATGGTGTTCCAATCTGCAGGAATTGGCCGTCTCTGTAGTTGGGATAGGTCTTCGGCCGGTGGACTTGCTGTACTTTTTGCTGGAGTGGGATTTTTCTGTGGTATAGCTGGTGCTATGGCAAATGAAATCGGTATACCTTTTACTGGAGTGCAGGTCCTGTGTGGTGGGGCTAGTGGTGTGGCCAGTGAAGTATGGGTACAGTCTGCTGGAGTCGGTACTACATTTTGTGTCACTGGTTGTACATCCAATATAAGTGGGTTACTGTCTGATTTCTCCGGCACCACCGTGTTTTTCTAGGACTTTGCTAGTGCTCCTTCAGGTTCGGCAATCACCCTCTTCCTTTTTGATGTCTGATGCACAAGAACAACATTCGAGTGGAAAAACATGGTATGATGACAGATGGAATATGTATTGATAATGGATGGGCATGGCATCTCGACATATATGATGAGTAAAATAAGCAGATGGCGGTGCAAAAAAGTAGAAGAAATGCAAGACAACATATGCAAGATACCCGCAATTAGTAAAACATTGCCAAATTAGAACAGGCACCTTGATGGGTGAACAGGACAGGTCATCTGCCTTTGACTCCTAGAGGTTAGAATAGTCATTAGGATAATATTCTGAATAAGAATCAACAGGTGGGGAGCGTATGAGTTTCATTGCATCCAGAATGGCACTCAATGCCTTGGTGCCAATTTTGTAAGTCATTGCAGTGTTTAGCTTCAAGAGTGGACTGCTGCTAGTGCGACACAAAGCAGCTACACAGATCATAGTGTAGATAGAACGGGAAAAACTTAAGCATCAGAGTAAAATCAGCAAACTGGAACTTGCTGGAATATATGTGCTAGTATTGCCGGTACGGCTAGAAAGGCTTCGGATACCAGCTCTCTTCAAGTGAAGGTGCGGTACTATTAATATCATTTTAACTCTCAAAGGCGACACAGCTCCTCACATTTCCTTGCTATTCTTATAGGATTCAAGTGGGCAGGCCACTACAAATAATTTTCCTATGTTTACAAGATCCTACGAATCAAAGAGGCTCAAAGTGTCCATCACAACCGACCGTATAGACCTCTACACTGCAAATGTCCCTGTTCATCTTCAGTACAAGGAACATACTGTACTACTATCATACTCCCTCCATTCCAAAATATAAGTTTTGGTAGAGATTTCCACTATCGATCACATACAGATGTATCCAGGTACATTTTAGAGTGTAGATTCACTCATTTTGCTCCATATGTAGTCCATGGTGGAATCTATACAAAGACTTGTATTTAGGAAGGGAGAGAGTACATATTAAAGAAGAACTGAAGAGGAACATGGTAAAGAAGAGCAAGCAGATTTTGGATAATAAAATGTTGGTTGCGCAGTGCCCACACGTGATGAACCAGAGCGCATTAAGAATGCAGCGCCTAGCTGTCTCTCGACCATTTCAGGCAGTTGGATGAAGATCCTACCTCTCCTAACCCTTCTTATTCCTCGTCTCTGATTCTTCGCATACAGAACACCGCATGGGCCGCCGGCCGGACCACCGGCCCCCACCGCCTGTGTTCCTCCGCCACCCCACCCCCACCCCCACCCCAACCCAACCAGCATCGAGATTTCTTCATTCGGCGAGGCCCCACAACCACCCAAGCCCCTTCGATCGCACCGGCGAACTCCGGCGAGCTCTGAAAAATTGACTCACCCAATTTTCAAATTTAGTCTACTGTGATTTAACTAGTGTGGAATATAAAAGGGGAAAACCATAAGCATTGCGAGTATGGTGTTGAGCGTGCCATGGCGAATCTGGAGGTGCAAACCAGACAAAGGAAACTTCGCAGCCAAGACAAGAAATCAGAGTAAAGCAATGGTGATCTATTTTCTTGCTGCAATAAATAAGTTGAGTAGATACGAAAGAGTACCGCCTCTGGTGCGGCGCCGTGTAGGCATCTGCTGAGAATTTGATAGTGCTGTGGTAGCGATGGATGTCGGCGGCGTGGAAGAAGATCTAGGAGGGTAGACGGTGGCGGCGGGGCGCGGTGGACGAGACGGTCATAGGAGCGGCGCCAACAAGGTGGACAACGGCGGGGATGAAGCGAGAGGATGGGATGCAAGGATCCTGGTCCGAAGCCGTGGATGAGAGAGGTCGATCTCTTGTAATGGACGGCGGCGTCGGGGTATCAGCTCTGGCATGGTGGAGGAGGACGGCGGTGGATGGGGTGGCGGACGGCGGCAGACGGAGGAGGGTGGGGTGGAGAGGGTGTTTTGGCGCCCACGGAGTACGAATGTTGAAAAGGGAGGTAGAGAGGAAGGGGGGAACCATGTATTCAGGGCGCGCTTGTCTCAAATGCGAGGAAATTTACAAACTTAGCCCCCGTTTCAAATTTCTACTACATCACAGCAGCACTAGTCGGTCGGGGATAGGACAGTAATCTTGCATACACCGAATATTTGCCGAGGAGAGTTTGTTTTTGACCCCCACCGTGTATGAATATTAATCGGGGAGGGAGTCGATTTCGGCCGAGGACACACTGTGTTTTGGCGCCCACCGTGTATGAATCCGGGTGAGAGGCGGTTACGTCACGTTTGGGTGAAATTACAAACCTACCCCTATCGAAACCTATAGAAATCTAGCATATAGGCTTTGTGTGGCAGGGATAGGCAATAGTGATTTCCATCTCGCAGACTTTGGTTTCGGGCGGTTACTGCAACTTTCCCCGCTTCGTTCAAATTTTGTAGAGTGCACGTTTACCATGCCAACTCAATTCGAATACCGTTTGTATTCTATTTTTTTCGGGCGGGATCCATTTTCAATTGGAATTACATTATATATACATCATTTTTTATATATATGCTTTCAAAAGCACAACAAAGAATTATGCTCCTTTATATGTATAATATGATCTACAAATACAACGATCTCGAAATCTTAAGGTTGAATTCTAAAAAATTTAACCAAATTATGTTCTACTAAAATGTATGGATCAGTAATATCTACATATTAAATAACATAGATGTGCGTGAATTCATATGAGTATGCATGTTTGATAGATCAATTTTTGTTCGAGTATGGATTACATGTATCATCATCTCGAATTCAAATATTTGAATCCCTTTTTTGTTCACTCCTTTCACCCCCATCTCTCTCGCATGCATGCTCCTTCAGGTAGCTATCACTCTCTTTTCTCTAGCTCACCCGCACGCTCACTTCATGTTGCTCCTATCCTTGCAAACATGGTCTCTCAACATCTCCCTTGAGAAGTGTCACACTCTCCCTATCATTATAAATTACATGGTTTTCATTATCTCTCACATCTCTACTGTTCTCTGGTATCACTCGGTACCTAAGCTTTCTTTTTCACCACCAAACACACAGTCTCGACTCGTCTTTCACTTTGTCTTTCTCTCTATGGGATTCTCTCACACACCCTATGTGTCTCTACATATGACTCATACCACTAAAATTACTCTGTCTATCTCTCCTGTAGACACAACATTTGTTGCGGTCTCCTTTTCGTCTCCATCCCAGACTGACATTATTCACTTGTTTACCGATCAGACAACCCCGACTACCGTCTCCTCTCTCTCTCTCTCAAACACAGACGCACAACTCCTACCACTAAAATGTGAATGGAAAACGAGATTTTGTTATACCCAAACAAAAAAGGACTGGAGGGAGTGATTGCTCTGACACGGACGCGACCTCTCCTAGCACAGGCATTGAACCGGTGCGCCGGCCAAGAGGGCCGCACTCGCTGCAGGCCCGGCTAAGCACGCCTCCTCGCCACGTGCAACCAGCTTAAGACTGCCCCGCCTGCCTTCATTGAATCTGCTGTGTGCCGTCAACACGTCCTTCCGTGAGCTGGCATGCATTTTAGAACACAAAAAATGACTACAATATAATTAATTTACGCATGGTCTTGACTTGTTGTGCTTGCACTGGTAGCAGGAACTAGTAGAGGATTTTCTTTATTTATAACTCTCCTCACAATTTTTTTGGCTTTTGAAGTGAATCGTGGTTGTGGACATTATGTATGAATGTGTAGATATCTGTGAACATGAGTTTGATGTGGAAGTTTAACTTGGAATGTCGGGCTTGCGCGTGAACTATACCATGTCCAATGCTTCGTCTGTTATTGTTTGGAAAGTAATTGCTGTTATTACATGACCTGAAAAAAACATTTTGTGCCACATTAGTAGATGCACGGACATCACAACAGGCATGCTGACTGGATAAACATTTGAACCTAGCTATTATGAAGGAAATTTTGTATTGGCAACAGTTTTAGATAGCAGGAGATGCCTAGCCTGCTCTGCCTCTGCTAGCTTATTTCTGGCTTCTTCCATCTCTTCTTTGGCTTGGGTGAAGAGAGCATCTGATTGCTCTTTTCACTTCTTCAGGAACTCAGCTACATTCTCAAGGGCTACTGCACGCTTTCTTTCAGCCTTTACTAATGCCATGAGGACACGAACAGCTCACGACTCCACCTGGCTTGTGTGTAATCCAGCATCATCTGGGAATTTGCACCTTGTGTCTAATCCAGCATCATTAGGGAACTGGCACCTTGTGTGTAATCCAGCCTCATTTTGGAAACATGATCTCGAGGTTGACCATACTTCCCTCCTCGCAGGAACTGCATCCTGACATGAAGTTACCTCTTTTTTAGATCAATACTCAGAGCAACCTAGATCCATTTAGTAGAAGCCAGATAAACAGAACTCGGAGAAGTGAATTCACACTACAAGAAATATGTCAACTTGTGACCAGCACTATTGGTCACTGAATGGTCACTGTTTTCAATTTGTGACCTTTTTGTGACCAAAAACATAAGGTCAAAAGTTGGCGGTCGTAAACTGACTATAGCGATCTTTCTTCTGGAATGGTCGTAGACGTTTATGACCAAAATACGTCTATTGTGGTGTTTTGGTGAAAGTGCAACTATCCCTAGGTGGTTTTGGTAATTCATAACAACATATAGCTCATTGAGCTAATGCTATTCCAAGATGATTATTTCAGGAAAGCTCAATGATTGGCATGGCATGGATATGAAAGTGGAACCCTCAAAATGCTAAGGACAAAGGATTGGCTCAAGCTCAAAAGCTCAAGACTCTTCATTTTATATTTTAGTGATCCAAGATCACATTGAGTCCACAGGAAAAGCCAATACTATTAAGGAGGGATGAGGTGTTGCTTAATGAGCCTCTTGCTTCATGTGCTTAGTGATATGCTCCAAAACCCTCAACTACTTTCCCATATCCACATATGACCTAAACTCTAAGCCAAACTCGGTCCTACTGATTCTTCCTATCCGGCGCCACCGAGTTTCACTTGTCATTAGCCACTGCCAAACCCTAGCAATTCGGTTCTAACAATAAGGATCTCGGTCCCACCGAGATGGGGTTGCAAACTCTCTGTTTCCCTTTCGTAACTTTTCGGTCCCACCGAAAGAGCGAATCGATCCCACCGAGATTGCAATGTAAACTCAGTGTTTCCCCTTTGTAACTTTTTGGTCTCACCGAGTTCCACTCGGTCTCACCGAAAGAGCAAATCGGTCCCACCGAGTTTGCCTGACGAACTCTCTGGTTAGCTAATTACCAAATTTGGTCTCACTGAGTTTGTGTAATCGGTCTCACCGAGATTACGTTATGCCCAAACCCTAACCGAATCGGTCCCACCGAGTTGCATGTCAGTCCCACCGAAATTCCTAACGGTCACTAGGTTTACTACTTCAGTCAGACCGAGTTTATTGATTCGGTCCCATCGAGATTGGAAAACTGTGTAACGGTTGGATTTTGTGTGGACTCTATATATACCCCTCCACCTCTTTCTCATTCAGTGAGAGAGCCATCAGAACACACACATCATTCCAACTCATATGTTCTGAGAGAGAACCACCTACTCATGTGTTGAGACGAAGACATTCCATTCCTATCATATGAATCTTAATCTCTAGCCTTCCCAAGTTGCTTTCCACTCAAATCTTCTTTCCACCAAATCCAAATCCTATGAGAGAGAGTTGAGTGTTGGGGAGACTATCATTTGAAGCACAAGAGCAAGGAGTTCATTACCTACACACCATCTGTTACTTCTTGGAGAGTGGTGTCTCCTAGATTGGCTAGGTGTCACATGGGAGCCTCCGACAAAATTGTGGAGTTGAACCAAGGAGTTTGTAAGGGCAAGGAGATCGCCTACTTCGTGAAGATCTACCACTAGTGAGGCAAGTCCTTCGTGGGCGATGGCCATGGTGGGATAGACAAGGTTGCTTCTTCGTGGACCCTTTATGGGTGGTTGCTTCTTCATGGACCCTTCGTGGGTGGAGCCCTTCGTGGACTCGCGCAACCGTTGCCCTTGGGTGGAGCCCTGTGTGGACTCGCGCAACCGTTACCCTTCGTGGGTTGAAGTCTCCATCAACGTGGATGTAGGATAGCACCACCTATCCGAACCACGGGAAAAACATCCGTGTCTCCAATAGCGTTTGAATTCTCCAAACCCTTCCCTTTATATTCTTGCAAGTTGCATGCTTTACTTTCCGCTGCCAATATACTCTTTGCATGCTTGCTTGAATTGTATGATGATTGCTTGACTTGTCCTAAAATAGCTAAAATCTGCGAAGAACTAAAATTGGGAAAAGGTTCAATTTTTATTTGGTCAAGTAGTCTAATCACCCCCCCCTCTAGGCATACTTTCGATCCTACAAGTGGTATCAGAGCTTTGGTCTCCATTTGCTTGATCTCCATAGCTTTTGGTAGTCATAGCCTTGGTTTCACAACCTAGGAGAGTATGGCATCTAGCGAGGGAAATTATCACCGTAGAGGTCCTTACTTTGATGGTACTAATTTTGCTAGTTGGAAGCATAAAATGAAAATGCATATTCTTGGACAAAACCCTGCTGTTTGGGCTATTGTGTGTGTTGGTTTGCAAGGTGACTTCTTTGTTGGGAGAGAACCAAACCGTGAAGCTACCGCGGATGAGTTGAAGATGTTGCAATACAATTCTCAAGCTTGTGATATTCTCTTCAACGGATTGTGCCCCGAACAATTCAACAAAATCAGCTGCCTTGAGAATGCAAAGGAAATTTGGGACACTTTGATTGATATGCACGAAGGTACCGACTCAGTCAAGGAATCCAAGTTGGATGTGCTTCAAAGCCAACTTGACAAGTTCAAGTTGAAGGATGGTGAAGGTGTCGGTGAAATGTACTCTAGGCTTGCTCTCATCACAAATGAGATTGCCGGCTTAGGAAGTGAAGAGATGACCGATAAATTCATCATCAAGAAGATCCTAAGAGCCTTGGATGGAAAATATGATACCATGTGCACATTGATCCAAATGATGCCCAATTACAAAGATCTCAAGCCAACGGAGGTGATTGGAAGAATTGTTGCTCATGAGATGTCACTTAAGGATAAAGAGGAAATTCACAACAAGTCAAGTGGTGCCTATAAAGCCTCATGTGAAGCCCCTACATCATCAAGTGAGAAACAAGACTTCAACGAAGAATTGAGCTTAATGGTGAAGAACTTCAACAAGTTCTACAAGAGTAGAAGCAAAGATAGAAGCTCCAAGTAAAGGTCCTACAATGATAAAAGATCTTCTAGTCGAGAGCGAAATTGTTACAATTGTGGAAGACCCGGACACTATTCCAATGAGTGTACGGCTCCCTACAAGAGAAGAGAAGATTCTCCAAAAAGGAGAAGCAAAGGATCACCACCAAGAGAGAGAAGGAGTAGAGATGATCGTTATGAACGAAGATACTCACGGAGAAGCAAGGATTCGGAAAGGAAGGAAAAATCATCAAGGAGCTACACAAGACGAAGACGTCAAGCTCATGTTGGTGAATGGGTATCCGGCTCCGACTCCGACAGCCACTCCGAGAGAAGTTATTACTCCGAATCCGAAGATACTCAAGATGAAGGTGTTGCCGGTCTAGCACTTGTGTCAACCAACTCCTACGACATATTTGACTCACCAAATGAAGGAATTGGAAGATGCTTCATGACCAAAGGTCCTAAGGTAACCCACCCCGAGTATGTTGATTTCAATAGTGATGAAGATGACTTGTTAGGTGATGATTTGATTGGTGACAACTCTAGTGATGAATAGTATGATGAAAGACCAATTAATCATGCTAATCAAGATAAAACGAATGACAATGATAAGGAGAAGATTGAGGCTCTAACTAAAGAACTAAAAACTCTTAAGTTAGCTCATGACACTATCTTCGAAGATCATCGAGAACTTTTAAGAGCTCATGAGAAACTATGCTTTGAAAAGCTCAATCTTGAGCAAGAGCATGAGTTCTTAAAGGCAATCAATGATCATCTCCGCAAGAAAAGTTCTTCTTACATTGCCAAGCATTTACTCTTATCCACTTACATGCCTCAAGTCAAATCTAACAAGAAAGATTCTTCCGCTAGTAGTAACAATGATCATGCTAAATCCAATATTGTTGCTTCTAGTAGTTCTCTTGATTCCACTAATGATTCTCCTAGCCAAGTTACACTTGAGCAAGAAAATAGCTTATTGAAGGGAATTATAGAGAAAGGAGTGTACAAAAGCCTTGCCGGGAGTAAGCAATTCCAGGAAATTGTGCGCAAGCAAGGAATGCACCGGAAGAATCAAGGTGTTGGTTTTGAACAAAAGTTCAATGCCAATGGAGTTGAGTGGGAAGAAGATCAATACCCCAAGACAAAGTTTGTCCGTCAACAAGAGAAGTATACTTCTTTCAAGGGGACACAAGCTCAAGATGATCTACCACCACAAGACTACGAGCAAAAAGGCAAGGACAAGCTTCAAGAGGAAATTGATGCATTTGAAGAAGCTCCAAAGACCTTAGTCAAGTGGATTCCCAAGACTACTTCAAGTTCCACTTCATCAAGTACGACTACAACTCCAAGGATTCCCATCAAGATGATGTGGATCCAAAAGAATAAGAACTAGAGAGTTCTTGAGGGTGACTCCGCCAACATACTTCACTCTTATCATTTTGGCAAGAACAAGTGCAATCAACTTCTACATCTTGCACTAGTTCAAGGAGTCACAAACCCTCTTGTTGGTAAGACAAGGGACAAGGTAACCTAAAAGTTTTCATGGACATCATCTTTTGCGTGCATCACTCTATGTCTATGGATATCCTTGTTTGTTCCTTGTGGGACTAACCCATGTAGGTATTGAAAGTGTAATTCACTCAAATGGATAGCTCCAAGAGATCTACGTCAACATTGAGCATCCACATCTTCAATATCTACATGAAGTCATCATCGACAAAACCCAAGGTTAGTTCATCCCTCCTAGGGGGGATATCACATCTAGGGGGAGCTTTACTCTAAGACTTGAGCTAAAGAAACTCTAAAGATGTGAACAAAACAATGCTTTATGTAAAAGTGGTAACCCCACTTGAGCTTAAACGATGAGTATGACCTACGATCAAGTGTTCTCACTTGACTCCTAAGTCAATATACTCATATATAGATGACCTAGTCATCGCAAATTGCTTGATAGATGCTACAATTGGTTGTGCATGCTTTGCCACATATTTCATTTGCTATCTTATTGTGTGAGCATGCTGATTGCATATTTTACTCATTCGAGGACATCCACTTGTTGTTTTGATTGTTTGGCTTTATCTTCTTTTGCCAAGTGGATGGACAAGAATGCCTAAGAACCTCCTCTAGCTATCTATGCTTTTCTCATCTCAAACTCTATTCATGCTGCATCACAAAATTTGATCATGTCAGATTCGAACCACTCTATGTGAGGAGCGCTCGGAGTCCCCGATTCGTCATAGACTTAAACTTCCAAAACTCTTTATGATTCTCGGTCTGACCGATACTCCACTTTCGGTCCTACCGAGATCATTAAGTTGATCTAGGTTTTCGATCTCGGTGCAACCGATTTGAACCTTTCGGTCTCACCGAGTTTCAGTAACTGCACGCAGTTATGAATCTCGGTGCCACCGAGTTGTTCCACTCGGTCACACCGACAGGGTCGGGCTATATATAGTCAGGGGCAAAATTCGCCCGCGCGATAGCCTGCTCTGCCTTCGTCGTCTCCGGATCGTCTTCTCGCCGCCAGCAGCCTCCAGTCGCTGGTCTCCGCCGCCGTCAATGGAATTCTGCCCCGCCGTTGCCGCCGTAGCGAGTCTCCGCCGAACTAGGGTATGGACTTGATCTTTGTGCTATTCCTCAATCCGATTTCTAGCACATTGTGATCATCATGATTCTTGCCACGATTGAAACACTCCTATCCAGTCAATGAACTCGTAGATTAGGCTTAATTCGAAAATTTTAGGGTTAGGTTTCCGCCGAAACCATCTCGGACCCACCGAGTTGAAAAACTCGGTCCCACCGATCTGGCTTTTGCCATTGCACAAGTGAAACTCGGTCTGACCGAGAATAACTTATCGGTGCGACCGATTTTGGAATTCTGTGAAACCCTAGCAGTCTCGGTGCCACCGAACTGTGACTCGGTCTGACCGAGTTCACCAGTTCTGGTGCCAAAACTGCTTCAGTGTCACCGAGTTTGAAAATCGGTAGATCCGAGATGCTTTCTGTGGAAAACTAAAACTAAGTTTTTTGAATTAATCTTTTGCAAAAATCTCTGCTTTTTGTGATGCTCATCCACTCTATCTTATCCATAATCTATTCACAGGGTCAGCAGTCAGTTTGCAACATGTCTGATCAAAGTGACAGCCAAAATGTGTCTGAGCAGCAAGTTGTGATGAGTGAGGGCACTAGCCCCTCAAGTTCTTCTGATGATGGCAGCAGGAGCACCCCCAGCAATCTGCCTAAGGCTGCCACATGTCAAAGGAAGAAGAGAACGTCTGATTCTGAGGATGAAGACTATGTGGCAGAGGAAGAGGCCACTTCCAAGAGAGTTGAGCCAGCTCAAGGCTCAAAGCCGGGCCTAAAAATCAAGAGGCCAGCAGGCAGGCAGCCCATGTCTAAGGCTAGAGCCTCAACTGAGAAGCCTGCTCCCATTGAGCCCATTGCTGCTGAGGGCAAAAAGAGGAAGGAGAGGGTGAAGAAGACTGTGGCTAGAGTCCTTGGCAAGGCTTCCATCATGGTAGAAGAGGAGGAGGAAGAAGAGGTTGCTGCACCAGCGCCCAGAGCAGCCAAACTTATGGGAGATGCCATAAGGTCAGGAACAGCTGCATCCAAGCCCAAGGAAGCACCCAAGGCTGCATCAAAGCCTAAGACAGCACCAAAGAGAAACACAAGAAGCATCCCAGCCACTGAGAAGAACAAGGCCCCAGTGCCTGAAGCTACTGAAGAAGAGGAAGAGAGTGTCCTTAGAAATCTCAAGCCCAAGATCCTAGACCACAATGATGCTCATCCTGTGGCTGAGGATATGAAGCTCAGGAGAGATTCAGGGCTGAGGAAGTGGTGAGAAGCAGATCCGTATGCTTCTAGGAGAAGGACTTCCATGGACTACAGATTTCACACCAAGGAGCAGCAGGATTTCTATGAGACTGTTTTGCTTGACAAGAAGCCAATTGTATGTGACATGAGATGGTTCGACTGGACCTATATCAAGGAGAATGAAGAGTACTACCAGGAGTTCAGGACAGCTTCAGAGCATGTGGAGTAGAGGACTTTGTTGGGCAGAAGCTCACAAAGTGGAACGAGGAACTCATCATGCAGTTCTACTCCATAGCTCACTTTTATCCAGATGGGAGGATTACATGGATGTCTGAGGGTACGAGGTACCAATCCACTGTTGAGGAATGGGCAAAGTTGATCAATGCCCCAGAAGAGCAAGCAGATGACTTGGATATCTATGCCAAGAAGAAGATGGACCACAACTCCATGTCCAACATGTACAAGGAAATTCCCAATGAAGCTCTTGACACATTCAAGTTTGGCTCAGTGCATTATCTGCTATCAGGATTGCCTACGATCAACTGGATCCTTAGGCACACCCTTCTGCCCAAGTCTGGAGATCACAAGATGATCAGAGGTCACGCGATCAATTTGCTTCATGTTTTTGACGTGTCTCAAAAATTCAAAGTTATTAGCCTTATAGTGGAAACGATCAAAAGGACTGCGGCAGATCAGAAGAGGAGCTGTGGATATGCCCCTCAGATTCAGGAGCTCATCAACTCCAAGATGGGCACGGGCGTATATTTTTTGGATAAGGAACACCTGCCCATCCGTCCAGATTTCGAGGACAATGAAGTTGTTATGACTGAAAACGAGCCATCATCTGCCCAAGCATTTGCAAAGAAGGAGAAGGCGAAGAAGGAAAAAACTGCCAGGATGCCTACTCAAGCGGAGGCATCTGATTACTTCTTAAAGACCAAACAAGAGCAGCTCAGTTACTTGATTGCATCCACGCTGAGAATTGAGCAAAGTCTGGCCAACCTCACTAGGAATCAGCAGAGCCTAGAGAGGATCATGGAACAGAAGTTCTATGACTTGGATGTCAAGGTAACAGAAGTTCAGTCTGCAGTGGAGCAGCTCCAGGAGGACATGAATGAGAGGAGAGGAAGGACTACCACTCATACTTTTTCTAGAGTGCCACGAGGTCCGAGGTCGTCTGCCGTGCCAGTTGCTGACACCAGAGCCACCACCTCAGCACTAGCTACAGCCTCAGCTCCAGCATCTACTTCAGCTCCAACTCCAGCGACTACTTCAACATCTATAGAAGCCTTCGTCCTTGGAGTGATCCGGACTCCACCACCACCTGAAAATCAAGCCGGAGTGTCGATCTAGTGCTATGCATTTTCTAAGAACTTTTTGGTAACTTGTTGCCAAAGGGGGATAAGATGTATAGATCATAGGCTTCGAGAGAGAGAGTGTTGCTTTTCTCTCTTGCTTTATTTGGTGGTTTTTCGAACTTTGTTTGCTTGTGTGTGAGATACTACGTCCTTATGCTTGTGAGACATTGATGATCATGTGTTTGATCATAAGCTACACTTAATGTTTGCTTGATGCTTGCTTAAATATTATCATTCTATCTATCGTTTGTGATCGTCAACTATTCTTGGTGATGAGTGCATGTATTTCATTCTTATCATTTTGAGCGCTCCACCAAGATGTATGTGACATGGAAGAGTAACCCATGATTCTAACTCTTTGTGCATTTGCAGTCCAAAGCAAATTTTAAATATGCACAAATTTAGGGGGAGCTCTTACTTATCACATACTTCTCAAAGCGACGATATATTTCATGCTTATTATCATTTGTCGAAGCTTTGATCTATATGTTGTCATCAATTACCAAAAAGGGGGAGATTGAAAGTGCAACTATCCCTAGGTGGTTTTGGTAATTCATAACAACATATAGCTCATTGAGCTAATGCTATTCCAAGATGATTATTTCAGGAAAGCTCAATGATTGGCATGGCATGGATATGAAAGTGGAACCCTCAAAATGCTAAGGACAAAGGATTGGCTCAAGCTCAAAAGCTCAAGACTCTTCATTTTATATTTTAGTGATCCAAGATCACATTGAGTCCATAGGAAAAGCCAATACTATTAAGGAGGTATGAGGTGTTGCTTAATGAGCCTCTTGCTTCATGTGCTTAGTGATATGCTCCAAAACCCTCAACTACTTTCCCATATCCACATATGACCTAAACTCTAAGCCAAACTCGGTCCTACTGATTCTTCCTATCTGGCGCCACCGAGTTTCACTTGTCATTAGCCACTGCCAAACCCTAGCAATTCGGTTCAACCGATAAGGATCTCGGTCCCACCGAGATGGGGTTGCAAACTCTCTGTTTCCCTTTCGTAACTTTTCGGTCCCACCGAAAGATCGAATCGGTCCCACCGAGAGTGCAATGTAAACTCAGTGTTTCCCCTTTGTAACTTTTCAGTCTCACCGAGTTCCACTCGGTCTCACCGAAAGAGCAAATCGGTCCCACCGAGTTTGCCTGACCAACTCTCTGGTTAGCTAATTACCAAATTCGGTCTCACCGAGTTTGTGTAATCGGTCTCACCGAGATTACGTTATGCCCAAACCCTAACCGAATCGGTCCTACCGAGTTGCATGTCAGTCCCACCGAAATTCCTAACGGTCACTAGGTTTACTACTTCGGTCAGACCGAGTTTATTGATTCGGTCCCACCGAGATTGGAAAACTGTGTAACGGTTGGATTTTGTGTGGAGGCTATATATACCCCTCCACCTCTTTCTCATTCAGTGAGAGAGCCATTAGAACACACACATCATTCCAACTCATATGTTCTGAGAGAGAACCACGTACTCATGTTTTGAGACCAAGACATTCCATTCCTATCATATTAATCTTAATCTCGAGCCTTCCCAAGTTGCTTTCCACTCAAATCTTCTTTCCACAAAATCCAAATCCTATGAGAGAGAGTTGAGTGTTGGGGAGACTATCATTTGAAGCACAAGAGCAAGAAGTTCATTACCTACACACCATTTGTTACTTCTTGGAGAGTGGTGTCTCCTAGATTGGCTAGGTGTCACTTGGGAGCCTCCGACAAGATTGTGGAGTTGAACCAAGGAGTTTGTAAGGGCAAGGAGATCGCCTACTTCGTGAAGATCTACCGCTAGTGAGGCAAGTCCTTCGTGGGCGATGGCCATGGTGGGATAGACAAGGTTGCTTCTTCGTGGACCCTTTGTGGGTGGTTGCTTCTTCGTGGACCCTTCGTGGGTGGAGCCCTTCGTGGACTCGCGCAACCGTTGCCCTTGGGTGGAGCCCTGTGTGGACTCGCGCAACCGTTACCCTTCGTGGGTTGAAGTCTCCATCAACGTGGATGTAGGATAGCACCACCTATCTAAACCACGGGAAAACCATCCGTGTCTCCAATAGCGTTTGAATTCTCCAAACCCTTCCCTTTATATTCTTGCAAGTTGCATGCTTTACTTTCCGCTGCCAATATACTCTTTGCATGCTTGCTTGAATTGTATGATGATTGCTTGACTTGTCCTAAAATAGCTAAAATCTGTCAAGAACTAAAATTGGGAAAAGGTTAAATTTTTATTTGGTCAAGTAGTCTAATCACCCCCCCCTCTAGACATACTTTAGATCCTACATTTGGTCACGAGCAACCACCCCAGGCCACGTAGGCATCCAGCGTGGCAATCTGATGTGGCACAAGATTCAGCCCGGTCCAATTCGATTTTCTACATGGGCCTAGCCCAACAATTCTAGATTTTTTCCAAGTCAATTCTTGTGGGCTACATGGGCCAAGCCCAATATTTCAACATCTTTATTTTTGGGCCTTGGCCTTCTTACAATCATTTATTTTCTATTTTCAATCATTATATTTTAGCGCTGGTCCCACTAGTCATAATGCCATACATCGGTCCCACATGTCAGAAATTTCAAAAATGCTCAGATTTTACTCACAAGTGGTTCCCATTGGTCAAGTTTCCATTTCACATCTTTTCAACATACATAATCACTATTTCAAACATACACTAGTCTTTTACAATCTGTTAAAATATTACTAAGGTGCATCTTAAATTGTTCTTACTCATCAGATTGTTCATCAAGTAACACTAAGTCCACTACAATCTGTAGATAGTCTATTACAACCCCCATATGCCTACTGTTACAATATTACAATATTTACAGTCTATTACAGTCAAACATAGAGACAACTCTTTGCTAAGTAGGTCTATATGGCTTCGAACTTCAAATTTCATAGACCTGGAGCTCCTGTAAAAGAGTGAACACACAGACTACCAACATTAGATTATTAGATTATTCCTGGACTATCAAAAAATTATATATTGAAAGAGATCTCATAGAAATGTAGATTTACAGGCCAAATATATGATAAAGCAACAGATTCAGCCAACTTTAACGACCTAGATGTTTGTGATGCATCTTCACAGAACCACAAGAACACTAGATATAGTATAATATGATTCTACTAGACATCATCGACACTTGAACCATAACATGCATGTCCAGTACTGAAACAAAAAATGGGACCATAACATGCATGTCCAGCAAGGAAACAAAAAATGGGACAAGTACTAATGCTGGATAACATGTACAGGAAGGCCATCCAATGGTTTCAGCCACATCCTAATAAACCAGCGACACTCTAATACTACTAATTATGAGCAGCGAATAAAATAGCCGAATGAGGCAACAACACTTGATCATCGACACAACAGTCAGCAAGGACTCAACCATGGCGCAAAAAGCATCAAAATCCTAACTAACCCATGAAACAGAGCATGGTTGTAGCATAGCAAAGGTAGGAGCTCACAATGGTTGTTTTGTGTAGCCGATGTCGAACAGCCTTCATTCGTCGCTTGCGAGCACCATGCACCTTGGTGCCTTGCATACGGCCTCCTTCGAGTCTGCGGGGGAAAGAACGAGGTGAAGGTTAGTCGCATCAAGGATGATGCTATTCTGGGTCAAGCTAAGTCAATGGCATAAGAGATGTTATTCAACAAATATGGATTCAGCAAATGCATAGTGAGTTCACTTGTTAATTGGCTAGTTGAATTCTACTAATAACCTATAGAACAACTAAAATGGTTCTGCTATATATAGACACACAACGTAGATGAGAAAAATGGAAGACATGAATTTGATGATATCTTGAAAGTAAAAAAGAACTATATTTATCACAACTTTGAAAAGTACCTAAATAGTGCAATGGTATAATATTTGATACGGCAACCAGGAAGTGGTACAATACAAATGCTGATTAACCAAATTACAAAAGAGTTCCCACACATTTGGTGCTCATAGGTAGAACTTAAGAATCATTGGTGAATTACTAGTGCAATACAGAGATGCTGAAAACATACCCAAACCCGTTCAAGATTTCTACACATTTCTATGTAAAGAAGTTCTTTTCTGCAATGTTCCCACAAACCAAATGAAAGATGCCAGTCTCACACTATGCACAATATGAACCCGTGTGAAATGCAAATGAACAGATGACCCAGTACCTGCTAGAATTTGTACAAGATCGAGATATTGTGATCATGCATTGGGCAAGAGAAACTATTGACAGCGACCTCATAGCACAAAATTAAGTAGACCGACAATGTGTAAGGCAAGACCATGGCAGGGATCTAGTTCTCCCCCAGGAGAGTCCCTTTGGAGCCAATCAGCTCCCCACGCAAGCAGCTTCCGGATGCAATCCAATTCCCCGCTGCGAGCCGCCAAATGCACGGGGTGAGGGGGCGCCATGAGCCTGACGATCAGCCGGAGATTGCTTCTCACCACAAGTACCTGCACGTATCACTTGTTGGAGTTAGTTCTTTTCAATTAATAAATTCTTTTAGTTGAACAAGACATGCTCACCCATGGTGCATTCCAAGAATACATGTATAAATCATTGCCTGAACCATACATATACGCATCTCTCTCTGTCTTTCTCTCTGAAATTGAATTGCCCTCTTACTTTTTTCCTCTGTTCCATACATGTACACACATGTTAAGTGAAACCCAAGGCACTCCAAGCTACAGGGAACCAAAATAAAGATGACAGAATAAGTTGAAACTTGTAAAGTTGAATATTCCCCAATACTCAGCATCCCACAAATGCAACCAAGCCTCCATGTACAGTTCAGGTTCAGACATGATTATATATATAATGACCAAAGTAAACTCTATAGGTCTTCAACATCAACCTGTAGGCATCGAAGAGCAGAAGCTTGTGTTGAAAACAAATTCATTATACGACTCGGCATCAAACTAGACTAGAGAGAGAGAGTGTCTGATGATAATATCAGAGGCAAAATCATGGTTGTTGTCACTGGTAAACTGATTATAGCCGACCTCACTCACTCACTGCTAGTGCTAGGTGATAGCAATGAGTATCTGCTTATACCACAGAGAAAACCATCGTTGTTGTCACTAGTTACAGCCGAACTAACTCACTCATTCACTCACTGCTAGTGCTACTGCTAGTAGTACATTCTGACCGACGGTGATATTATTATATGTAGCGTATTTTTATTTTTATTTTTGCGCATAATATGCAGCGTATTTGAGTAACAACAGCTAACTAGAAGCAGCAGCAGCATGGATCAATCAAATTCCGCTAAATCCGAGAAAGAGAGGCTGTGCACCCGCTGCATCGTACCTCGAGTGGGTAGGGGCGTGGTTGAGGCAGCCGTGGGGTGTGATCTCTTTTTGGCTCCCCCATTGCTCGCTCACCTCGAAGAAGGACACTGGAAGCAGAGGCAGAAACAATGACATGACATTGTTGTACTCTAGTAAGTTGGAGGTGTTGGAAGCTGAAGCATGCTCTGGTTGGTGTACGTACCTGGAGAGGCGGTGGTGTCGAGGGAGTAGTTGGTGAGGGGGACGACGAAGGACTTGATCCTCCCCATGCAGTACCTCATCTGCTCGCCATCTTGGACGTGCTCTGCACAAAAAACCATTGCCGATCAATCAATCTGCAGATGAACCAATGCTAATGCGTGAGTGTGTGCCTACCTGCATGAGGAGGTAGCTCCTGCTGTCCCAGACGTTCTTGAGGACCTTGAACCCCTGCCCGTAGTATATGTGGAACAGTCGCGCGTCCTCCGCCCTCGACACTGGCCCGGCCACCACCGCCGGCGGCTTGCTCGCCGCCTCCGCACCGGCGGCGGCCAAGTGCGCTGCTGCAGCTTGGGCAGGTCCTCCTCGAGGAGCTTGGCCTTGGCGCGGCGGATCTCGGCGTTGAGCGTGATGACCGTGGCCTGGTTCTTCCCTTGCTTCGCCGCCACTGCTTTTTGCAACCAAATCGATCAGATTCAGACCAGGGCAGCGGGGGTAGGTGCGGAGAGTAGGGTACCTCGACGCACTGGGAGATCTCTGCGGGCGAGCGCGTGGAGGGTGGGGCATCACGAGGAGAAGACGGTGAAGAGGAAGGGGAAGGGTTCGAGAGGAGTGGGGACGGAGTGGCGATGCGGTGATGAAGGGCACGGGTGAGGATGGCGGTGAGCTCCGCTCGATGGAGTTGGCGGCGGTGATCTGGCCTCTCCATCGCCAGAAGTTGTGGATCCCAGCGAAGTTAGGGGTGGCTGCTGAAACCCTAGCTAGGCACGGGGGGGGGGGGGGGGGAAGGCGGGAGCGACGAAGGATTATATTTATAAAACTTGTCATAATTATGGTTACCCCTTGTCTGAATATTACTCTTTTAATGTGGAAACAATTTATAGTGTTCAAGTTTCTTATGATACTCCCACTATTATTCATGAGAAGAATATTGCTTATGTGGAGAGTAATAAAAATTCTATGCTTGTACATCATGAAAAGAATGCTTTAGGTGCTAGTTATATTTTTGAATTCATTCATCATGATACTGAAAATTATTATGAGGGAGGAACATATGCTTGTAGGAATTGCAATAATATCAAGTTTCCTCTCTATGTGCTTAAAATTTTGAAGTTATGCTTGTTTTGCCTTCCTATGCTAGTTGATTATTGTTCCCACAAGTTATTTGCTCAAAAAATCCCTATGCATAGGAAGTATGTTAGACTTAATGTGCTAGTCATATTCTTCATGATGCTCTCTTTATGTTATAATTCTTATCTTTTATGTGAGCATCATTGAAATCATCATGCCTAGCTAGGGGCATTAAACGATAGCGCTTGTTGGGAGGCAACCCAACCTTATTTTTGTTCCTTGATTTTTGCTCCTGATTAGTAATAAATAATTCATCTAGCCTATGTTTAGATGTGGTTTTAGTTGTTTAATTAGTGTTTGTTCCAAGTAGAACCTTTGGGAAGACTTGGGGAGAGTCTTGTTGATCATGCTGTAAAAAATAGAAAATTTAGCGCTCACGAGAATTGCTGCCATTTTTATTTGGATAGTGCTATTTAGTTAATTATTTTTGAAGATGATTAATAGATAAATTCCTCAGGTCCAGCAGTTTATTTGATAATTTTATGAGTTCCATAAGTATACGTTTGATCCAGATTACTACAGACTGTTCTGTTTTTGATAGATTCTATTTTTTATGTGTTGTTTGCTTATTTTTGATGAATCTATGAGTAGTATCTGACGGTATGAACCATAGAGAAGTTGGAATACAGTAGATATTACACCAATATGAATTTATAATGAGTTCATTACAGTACCATGAAGTGGTGATTTATTGTCCTATACTAACGGAGCTTACGAGTTTTCTGTTAAGTTTTGTGTTGTGAAGTTTTCAAGTTTTGGGTAAGGATTTGATGGACTATGGAATAAGGAGTGGCAAGAGCCTAAGCTTGGGGATGCCCAAGGCACCCCAAGGTAATATTCAAGGACAACTAAGAGCCTAAGCTTGGGGATGCCCCGGAAGGCATCCCCTCTTTCGTCTTCATTCATCGGTAACTTTACTTGGAGCTATATTTTTATTCGCCACATGATATGTGTTTTTCTTGGAGCGTCAATTTATTTTGTTAGGATTTGCTTTCTTTTATTTATAACAGTGTTTTTCATCCTTCATTTCAATAAAAGTGGCATTGATAGCCTTTACTATGCCTATGTTACAAGTATACATGTTGCTATTTGAAAACAGAAAGTTTACGGCTGTTGCAATAATTCCCTAGAAAAGTCAGAATGTGATAAAATGTTGAAACCTTTTGCATATTAAGATATGATAAATTTACTACAGTGGGAATTTTCATTCATAATTTTTGGAGCTAGGGAAGTATGCATGTTGCTGCGTTCTTTACAGACTATCCTGTTTAGGCAGATTGCTGTTATGTTTGCATTGTTTGCATATGTTTGCTTCTTTAATGATTCTATTTGAGGATAGAACTATTAAATATGCAGAGGCATTTAGTACGCAATGTTGAATAATAATTTTAGTGATTTGCTACAGTAGTGTATGATAAGGTTTTGGCAATGGTTTATACTAACTTATCTCACGAGTCTTTGTTGAGTTTTGTGTGGATGAAGCTTTTGAGATTTAGGGAGACCATGATATGAGAGGAATTAAGGAGACAAAATCTCAAGCTTGGGGATGCCCAAGGCACCCCAAGTTAATATTTCAAGAAGTCTCAAGCATCTAAGCTTGGGGATGCCCCGGTTGGCATCCCACCTTTCTTCTTCAACAACTATCGGTTAGTATCGGTTGATCCTAAGTTTTTGCTTCTTCATATGATGTTTGCCATTCTTAGATGAACTCTCATGCTTCACTTAGATTATTTTGAAAGTCTTAGATAGCATGGTAATTTGCTTAAAATCCTAATATGCTAGGTATTCAAGAATAATAAAATTCCCTTATGAGTGTATTGAATACTATGAGAAGTTTGATACTTGATGATTGTTTTGAGATATGAGGATGGTAATATTAGAGTCATGCTAGTTGAGTGGTTATGAATTTGAGAAATACTTGTGTTGAAGTTTGTGATTCCCGTAGCATGCACGTATGGTGAACCGTTATGTGATGAAGTCGGAGCATGATTTATTTATTGATTGTCTTCCTTATGACTGGCGGTCGGGGACGAGCGATGGTCTTTACCTACCAATCTATTCCCCTAGGAGCATGCGCGTAGTACTTTGTTTCGATAACTAATAGATTTTTGCAATAAGTATGTGAGTTCTTTATGACTAATGTTGATTCCATGGATTATACGCACTCTCACCCTTCCACCATTGCTAGCCTCTCTAGTACCAAGCAACTTTCGCTGGTACCATAAACCCACCATATATCTTCCTCAAAACAGCCACCATACCTACCTATTATGGCATTTCCATAGCCATTCCGAGATATATTGCCATGCAACTTTCCACCGTTCCGTTATTATGACACGCTCCACCATTGTCATATTGCTTGCATGATCATGTAGTTGACATTGTATTTGTGGCAAAGCCACCATTCATAATTCTTTCATACATGTCACTCATGCATCATTGCACATCCCGGTACACCGCCGGAGGCATTCATATAGATTCATATTTTTTTCTAAGAATCGAGTTGTAATTCTTGAGTTGTAAGTAAATAAAAGTGTGATGATCATCATTATTAGAGAATTGTTCTAGTGAGGAAAGGATGATGGAGACTATGATTCCCCCACAAGTCGGGTTGAGACTCCGGACGAATAAAAAAATAAAAGAGGCCAAAGAAGCCCAAATAAAAAAAGGAGAAAAGAGGCCATAAAAAAGAGAAAGGCCCAAATAAAAAAATAAAAAATATATAAAAAATGAGAGAAAAAGAGAGAAGGGACAATGCTACTATCCTTTTACCACACTTGTGCTTCAAAGTAGCACCATGATCTTCATGATAGAGAGTCACCTATGTTGTCACTTTCATATACTAGTGGGAATATTTCATTACATAACTTAGCTTGTATATTCCAATGATGGGCTTCCTTAAAATGCCCTAGGTCTTCATGAGCAAGCAAGTTGGATGCACACCCACTTAGTTTCTTTTAAGCTTTCATAAATTTATAGCTCTAGTGCATCTGTTGCATGGCAATCCCTACTCACTCACATTTATATCTATTGATGGGCATCTCCATAGCCCGTTGATATGCCTAGTTGATGTGAGACTATCTTCTCCTTTTTGTCTTCTCCACAACCACCATTCTATTCCACCTATAGTGCTATATCCATGGCTCACGCTCATGTATTGTGTGAAGATTGAAAAAGTTTGAGAACATCAAAAGTATGAAAAAATTGCTTGGCATGTCATCGGGGTTGTGCATGATTTAAATATTTTGTGTGGTGAAGATAGAGCATAGCCAGACTATATGATTTTGCAGGGATAGCTTTCTTTGTCCATGTTATTTTGAGAAGACATAATTGCTTAGTTAGTATGCTTGAAGTATTATCATTTTTATGTCAATATGAACTTTTGTCTTGAATCTTATTGATCTGAATATTCATGCCACAAGTAAGAATAATTACATTGAAATTATGCCAACTAGCATTCCACATCAAATTTTTTTTATCATTTACCTACTCGAGGATGAGCAGGAATTAAGCTTGGGGATGCTTGATATGTCTCCAATGTATCTATAATTTTTGATTGCTCCATGCTATATTATCTACTGTTTTGAATGTTTATGGGCTTTATTATACACTTTTATATCATTTTTGGGACTAACCTATTAACCGGAGGCCCAGCCCAGATTTGCTGTTTTATGCATATTTTAGTGTTTTGAAGAAAAGGAATATCAGAAGGAGTCGAAACGGAATGAAATCAACTGGAGAAGTTATTTTTGGAAGGAAACACACCTGATGGACTTGGACCCCACGTCAGAAGATACGGGAGCTGCCCACGAGGGTGGGGGGTGCGCCCACCCCCCTAGGGCGCGCCCCTGCCTCGTGGGGCCCCCGTGGCTCCCCTGACGTGCTTCTTCTACCTATATAACTCCATATACCCTAAAACTTCAAGAACAGAGATTAGATTGGGAGTTTCGCCGCCGCAAGCCTCTGTAGCCACCAAAAGTCAATCGGGACCCTGTTCCGGCACCTTGCCGGAGGGGGGATCCCTCACCGGTGGCCATCTTCATCATCCCGGTGCTCTCCATGACGAGGAGGGAGTAGTTCTCCCTCGGGGTTGAAGGTATGTACCAGTAGCTATGTGCTTGATCTCTCTCTCTCTCTCTCGTGTTCTTGAGATGATACGATCTTGATGTATCGCGAGCTTTGCTATTATAGTTGGATCCTATATTTCTCCTCCCCCTCTTCTCTCTTGTAATGAACTGAGTTTTCCCTTTGGAGTTATCTTATCGGATTGAGTCTTTAATGACTTGAGAACACTTGATGTATGTCTTGGTGATCAACTTGCGGGTTTCGTGACATTGGGAACCTATGCATAGGGGTTGGCACACATTTTCGTCGTGATTCTCCGGTAGAACTTTGGGGCACTCTTTGAGGTCCTTTGTGTTGGTTGAATAGATGACACTACTAGGGAAAATCCTAGTAGTAGCGCAGGTTTTTAGGCTATCAGCAACGCGCGCGCGGGGAGGGGGGGGCGCTACCAATAAGGCGCTACAACTAACTCCTAGTAGTAGCGTTGTATTCACCCGCGCTACTACTATTGACTATAGCAGCAGCGCTTTTACAGAACACGCTGCTATTAGTTAGCTGGAGCGATTTCCTAGCCCTGCGCTACTGCTATATCTTTCATCATTTCAACCCCGTTTCAGCTTCAATAAACTACAATTTCGAGATACTAGGTACTACTAGATATCAATTTCAAAAAGGCATAAAGCATTATAGGTACTAGGTAGTATTCCCTCGGTTCCAAATTACTCATCGTGGTTTTAGTTCAAATTTGAACTAAAACCACGACGAGTAATTTGAAATGGAGCGAGTACTAGATAACAATTTCATATATACTCAACATGCATCCTCAAGCAGTACTAGGTGATATCGACGACAATCATCATATGTAGTTTTAGATGATATCAACGATGATCACCATATGTAGTTGTACATGATATCGACGACAATCATCATATGTAGTTCTAGATGATAGAGCCACACACACACATATGTAGTTCTAGATGATATCGACGACGATCATCATCCTCAAGCCTGGACGGTGGGTGTTCCTGATAGTAATTAGGATGGCCTGTCCAACACGAAGATTCTTGCCAACGAGGAATCTCTTCCAGCCAACCGAGTTTAAGTGTGTGCGACCGTCGTCTGTGTCCATGTGGTAAGTACGGGTGGTGACGGAGCCCCTTGCGGTAAGGCATAGTCCAGCTGAGCCTTCTTCATCAGGCTCGATACCCTAACTCGCAGATAGGTTCTTTGGCAATTTATGAATAAGAAAAACATATCAATTAATAAATAGCTTGGCACATACTCTTGCAAATATATTTCTATTAAGTCTACATTTCTACACTATCAAAAGACAAAGTACTATGCATTTGTACTAGTTAATCATGAATTCTACTAATAAGTATATATGGATTATCTACTAGATTCCACATAGCATATCATCGACTAGATTCCACATAGCTTATCATTGGACTCTACACTAAGCATATCATCGGATTCACTAAGCATATCATCGGATAATTTGCATTTGTAAGTATAACAATAAAGCATATATATATATCATCATCAACTTACTACAGTCAGTATAACATACCATTTCATGCTGATCGACCATGGTACTTGTCAGGCGGGTCACGAATGGCACCCTGACAAAGTCATCACGTGGCAGACTTATGTCCCATAGGTTGCGCACCTCCTCCTCGCTCAGCCTCATTCTTTGAGCTACGATGGCTTCACGAAGTGGGTTCTCATCATCTTCATCATCTTCCTCATCTTCATCATCTTCATCATCTTCCACCAGGTTGAGATATATGACAGCCAGCTTGGGTCTTTCAGCTCTGAAGGAGAACCTAATCAACTCACCACCAGTAAGACACATGTGCGCGACCAAACGGGCCCATCCATCTCCTCCAATCTGCGACATATTGCTTCCTTTCTCGACCTCCATATTGTACGGTCCCCCAGGAGCCTCAAATGTCACAGTGTCTCCTGTCAGCTTGTTGAATTTCAACCTCACATTGCATGGGACGATCTGTGTAAAAAAAGAAAAAATGACACAATGCAGTAATGTCAACACTAAAAATAAAATAGTTGTTACATTTCATATAATTTCTTACCGCCGCATGACGAAAACTCGGCTGGAAGTAGATGCCGAACAGCTTGCCAGTTGCAAGGCTGCTGGCGCACCTTGACTTGCACAGTTGACATAGTGGTGGTGGTGGCGGCGCCATTTTCCTAAAGCAATATGAGCAAAGGATTAACGATCCACTTCACAGGAAAGAAAAACAGTAGCATGTGATTGTAACTAAATTGGCACCTACATTTTGCCAAAAAATAACTTATTACAAAAAAACAAAAACATCTACATATCCATGTAAAATAACAATAAAATGATGCATACCAAATCAACTAGCCTACTAAATCAACTAAATCAACTAGCCTACTAAATCAACTAAATCAAAATGTTCTAAATCAACTAGCCTACTAAATCTACTAAATCAAAATGTTCTAAATCAACTAAATCAACTAGCCTACTAAATCAACTAAATCAAAATGTTGCATACGAACTAGCCTACTAAATCAAAATGTAGCAAGGAGGAGGGAGAAGGAGGGGCGACTCGAGGAGGGAGAAGAGAGTAGGACGGAGGAGGAAGGCGGAGTGAGGAGGGTCCGGCCGGCGGCGAGTCGAGGGAGGACGGAGGAGGAGGGCGGTATCGAGTCCAGCGAGGAGAAGGATTTGATGGCGGCACAGAGGGAAGAGGGGTAGGCGACGGCGGCTGGCCAGGGCGACGGCGGCCTGCATGGGAGGACCGGCGCGCGGGGGGGGGGGGGGGGGTTGAGGGGGAGTGAGTCTGAGTGTGTGAGTGTTTATCGCGGAGAGGAGCGGTAGTGGGGGTGGAGATAGCTAGTTTTAGCAGTAGCGCTCTAAAGGCGAAGGCGCTACTGCTAAACTACCTATCAGTAGCGCTGTCCGAGTAAATGCGCTGCAACCAGAACTAGCTTAATGGCGGGGTCGTGGGAATTTTAGTAGTAACATGTTTATGACATAACGCGCTACTGCTAGAACTTTATCTGCAGCGCGGTTTGCACAGGCATGCTACTGCTTCTTAGCACTAGCATGCTTTTTTGACCCTCGCTACTGCTAAAATTCTGTGTATAAGGTTTTCCCTAGTATTGTGAATCTGAGATTGTGTGATGCATATCGTATAATCATACCCACGGATACTTGAGGTGACACTGGAGTATCTAGGTGACATTAGGGTTTTGGTTGATTTGTGTCTTAAGGTGTTATTCTAGTACGAACTCTAGGGCTGTTTGTGACACTTATAGGAATAGCCCAACGGATTGAATGGTAAGAATAACTTTGAGGTGGTTTCGTACCCTACCATAATCTCTTCGTTCGTTCTCCGCTATTAGTGACTTTAGAGTGACTCTTTGTTGCAAGTTGAGGGATGGTTATGTGATCCAATTATGTTAGTATTGTTGAGGGAACTTACACTAGCGAAAGTATGAACCCTAGGCCTTATTTCCACGGATTGCATTACCGGTTACGCCCACTTTTATCACTTGTTACCTTGCTGTTTTTATAATTTCAGATTACAAATATCTTTATCTACTATCCATATACCACTTGTATCACGATCTCTTCACCAAACTAGTGCACCTATACAATTTACCACTGTAATGGGTGTGTTGGGGACACAAGAGCGCCCTGCAGCCACCGTCTACACTCCTAGATCTGCTTCCACACTGCCGACAGCCATTGCTCCCGCAGCACCGTCGAATTCTCAGCATATGCATACACGGCGCTGCATCAGAGGCAGTACTCTTTCGTATCTGCTCAACTTATTTATCACAACAAGAAAATAGATCGCCACTGCTTTACTCCGATTTCTTATCCATCACTTACTCATTAGTTGAAAGCAAACATTGGTTGCGAAGTTGCCTTTGTCTGGTTTGCACCTTCAGATCTGCCATGGAACGCTCAACAGTATACTCGCAATGCTTATGGTTTTCCCCTTTTATATTCCACACTAGTTAAATGACAGTAGACTAAATTTAAAAATTGGGTCAGATGATTTTTGAGAGCTCGCCGGAGTTCACCGGTGCGAAGGAAGGGGCTCTGGTGGGGACGATGGTTGTGGGGGCGGTGGTGGGGCCTCGCCGAACGAAGAAAACTCGACGCGGGTGGGGGCGGGGGTGGGGGTGGGGGTGGCAGAGGAACACGGACGGTGGGGGCGGTTCAGGGGAGGGTGGGGGGTCGGTGCCAGTGGTTCGGCCGGCGGCCCGTACGGTGTTCTGTATGGGAAGAATCAGAGATGAGGAAGAAGAAGGGTTAGGAGACGTAGGATCTTCATCCAACTGCCTAAAATGGTCGACTGACCCAAATGACAAAAGTCACGCGACCTGCAAGCAGGCATTCCTTTATATTCAGTACCATCGTCTTACCTGCTTAGCACTACTCCTGAACCCATCAAGCTAAATAATGTGCCACTCATAATTCCAAACTTGTTGCTCAAATACGAATCTGATATGATGCTGATATTACTAAAAGAGATAACATTTAATTGGTCAGCCAATGTTCCTACTTTACTTTCGAAAAGCACGTGCACCACATATAGAGAGAAAGTAGGGAGTTGCATTATTAATGCACTGTGGTTCATCATGTGTGGGCACTGAGCAACAAACATTTTATTATCCAAAATCTGCTTGCTCTTCTTTAGCATGTTCCTCTTCCGTTCTTCTTTAATAAGTACTCTCTTCATTCCTGAATACAAGTCTTTGTATAGATTCCACCATGGACTACATATGGAGCAAAATGAGTGAATCTACACTCTAAAATGTATATGTATACATCTGTATGTGATCGATAGTGGAAATCTCTACAAAGAATTATATTTTGGAACGGAGGGAGTATGATAGAAGTATAGTATGTTCACTGTTGTGAAGATGAGCAGGGACTGCAGTGTAGAGGTCTATACGGTCGGTTGTGATGGACACTTTGAAATCTTCGGGCCTCCTTGATTCGTAGGACACTACTAGAAAAAGGGCTATAGATGGGATTGATACTAATGGCGCACCAAACAAGCGGTGCGCCATTAGTATATACTAATGGCGCACCACCTACAGATACGCCATTAGAGTTGAAACTACTAATGGCGCACCTGGCCCCGGGTGCGCCATTAGTATCAAATTTTTTTTTAACTAGTGCGCCTGTCCAAACATACTAATGGCGCATCCAGACACAGTGCGCCATTACTAGTTGTAACTACAACTAGTAATGGCGCATCGGCCGGAAAGTGCGCCACTAATGTTGTTTGTTTTATTATATTTTTTATTCCCTTTTTTGCAAAACTACTAATGGCGCACTGTTCCACCGTGCACCATTACCAGTTTAAACTAGTAATGGCGCACTGTGGGACAGTGCGCCATTAGTAGTTTTTTTTGCAAAACTACTAATGGTGCACCACCAGGAGGTGCGCCATTAGTAACCTGGATTACTAATGGCGCACTTAGAGTTGTTGCGCCATTAGTAAGTGGGCAGCAACAAGATATTTTGGACAACCTCTCCTACCCACACTCACTTTCTCCCCACTTCATTCTCTCCACCTCCTCCTTGTCTCGGGTGCCTCCTCTTTTTCACCTCATTTCCACCATAGACTCATTCAATTTAAGTGGTTAAATTACCTTGTTTTGATAGGTAAGTAAGGGGGAAGCTATATTTATG
Organism: Triticum urartu; assembly: GCF_056163025.1. Taxonomy (NCBI): domain Eukaryota; kingdom Viridiplantae; phylum Streptophyta; class Magnoliopsida; order Poales; family Poaceae; genus Triticum; species Triticum urartu. The sequence continues at coordinate 423,316,220 of NC_141873.1, read as the reverse complement.
TTGTTCTCCCTACAACAATGTGCACATGCACTTTTTATGGCCTAGCTAGATCTATGTATGTTCGTGGTGTTGCATATGTTTGTGGTGTTGCATATGTGTTTGTGTATGGAGGTGTACCGGTATTTGAAATGCGATAGTTGCCAATATTTTGCCGGAATGTTGATTCATTTCCGTTTCGGCGAGAATTTTGGCATTAAGCATTCTTTTTGGTCCTATTTTTAGGGAAAGTCATGCCAAATTTTTTCTTGGTTCTAAAATATCGTTTTGCTCTACCCCGCAGGCGACCATGGTCCGCATGATGACCGAAGGCATCGTGAATAGGTTTTTCAGGTCCGCGAAGGCCGAGATGATTCAAAAGAACGAGACGGAGATAAGATGTCCGTGTCGAAGATGCAAGCTGAAGAGCCTTATTGCGGACCCGAAATCCGGGCAGGTGCGGGACCACCTGCTCTTGCGTGGTTTCATGGATGGCTATCGGTGGCAAGGTGATGAAGATGACTACAAAGTCGTCCATGGGGGCCGGGCAAGAAATGAGGAAGGGCAGCAAGACAACCACCGCGGCTCGGGCGGGTGAGAAGACGAAGAATCCCCAGGAGATGATCACGATGGTGATGCTGTACACAGTCATCATGTAGAAGATGCAGGACATGATGATGAGAAGATGCCGGAGCAGATGACGGGCATGATCATGAAGATGATGATGCCGGCGGAGCAGACGATGCTGGACCATCGATGGGCTGGGTGCAGGACCCTCATATTCAAGAGCTGCTTCTCAAGCAGACGGATAACGCAAGAGCTGCCGCCCGAGAGAAAGCCAAGATGGATCAACTTGAGTTAGACACGGTTACTCCATTGTATGAAGGATGGAGGCCCGAGGATACCCGCCTGAAAGTAACTCTCATGGCTCTGGAGATGAAGGTAAAACACAAAATGACCGACGCATGCTTCGACGAGAACATGTCATTCTGGCACGAACGTCTTCCCAAGGGGAACAAGTGCCCGACCAGTTTGGAGGAGGCGAAGAAAATCGTGTGTCCTCTGGATTTACCGCACGTGAAATACCATGTGTGCATGAACAATTGCATCATTTATCGGGACGAGCACGCGGAGTCTACCATATGTCCGGTGTGCGACGTCACTCGATACAAGAAGAGGAAGAAAGCTCCTCAAAAAGTGGTGTGGTACTTTCCGATCAGTCCTTGTCTGCAGCGGTATTTCGCGGACCCTAAGGTAGCAAAGCTCCTGCATTGGCACGCGGATAGGGAGGAGAAGAAGCGAGAAGATGACGCAAATGATCCGGAGATAGATAAAAAAGACAAGATGCTGAGTCACCCTAAGGATGCGAGCCAGTGGCAAGCGTTGAACTTCGAAGACCCAGAATTTGGGAACGATCCAAGGAACATCATGCTGGGCACGAGCACCGATGGAGTCAATCCGTTTGGAAGCCAGAGAAGCACACATAGCACCTGGCCTGTGTTTGTGTGGATGTACAACCTTCCCCCCTGGTTATGCATGAAGAGGAAGTACATTCACATGAGTATGCTAATTGAAGGACCGAAACAACCAAGGAACGACATCAATCTGTATCTGGGGCTACTGAAAGAGGAGCTTGACACGCTGTGGAAAACGCCAGCCAATACATGGGACGCCGCAGAGAAAGAATATTTCCCTATGAGAGCCGCGCTGCTCACGACGGTGCACGACTATCTCGGTTATGGATATGTCGCGGGGCAGGTGGTCCATGGATTTTCTGGATGCGTCAGGTGCATGGATGATACAACGTATCGCCAGCTAGATAGAGATCCCGGGTCTTCGAAAACCGTGTTCATGGGACATCGAAGGTGGCTTCGCGACGATGACCCGTGGAGAAAACGCAAGGATCTGTTCGATGGTGAAACCGAACCCCGAGGACGCCCGCGTACGAGGAGCGGTGAGGAAATAGACGAGCTATTGAAAAATTGGAAAGACTGCCCACTGCCGAAAAAGAAGCAAAAGGCGCCAGAGCCGGGAAAGAAGCGAAAGGCGCCAGAGCCGCTGCTGAAGGTATGGAAAACGAGGTCTGTTTTCTGGGACTTGCCGTACTGGAAGATCCACCGTGTGCCTCAAAGCCTTGATGTCATGCATATCACGAAGAACGTGTGTGAGAGTCTGCTTGGTACCCTGCTCAACATGGCAAAGAGGACCAAAGATGGGCCGAAAGCAAGGGCAGACTTGAAATCAATGGGCATCAGGCAGGAGCTTCACTCTATATATGATGATCATGATGATGATGATGATGAGGCGAAGCAGGACACGGAAAGTCGTCGCAAAGGCAAAAAGGCCAAGAAGACCGGAAATGACTACCCTCCCGCGTGCTTCACTCTAAGTCAGGAGGAGATCGAGCAGTTTTTCACCTGCCTCGTAGGAGTAAAACTTCCTTACGGTTACGTGGGGAAGATAAGCAGATACCTAGACCCAGTGAAGCTGAAGTTCAGCGGGATGAAGTCTCACGACTGTCACGTGCTGATGATGCAGATACTTCCAGTTGCAATCCGTGGGATCATGGACGCGCACGTCCGTGAAATCCTATTTGGCCTATGCAACTTTTTCGACGTCATCTCTCGGAAGTCTGTTGGCGTGAGGCAACTCAGAAGGCTATGGGAAGAGATCGTGGTGATACTATGCGAGCTTGAGATGTACTTCTCGCCCGCATTCTTCGACGTTATGGTGCATCTGCTGGTCCATATCGTGGACGATATCATCCAACTCGGGCCGACGTTCCTGCACAGCATGATGCCGTTCGAAAGGATGAATGGTGTCATCAAAGGATACGTTCGCAACATGTCACGTCCAGAGGGAATCATAGCCAGGGGCTTTCTGACCGAAGAGTGCATCTCCTACTGCACGAATTATCTAGGCATCGAGAACCCCGTTGGTCTGCCCGTCAATAGGCACCTCGGCAGGCTCGCTGGATGGGGTCACCGTGAGGGTCGTCGCGAAATGCATGTCGACTTCGAGGGTCGACTCGCCGACTTTGAAAGAGCAAACCTAGTCGCGCTACAACACATAGACGTGGTCGATCCTTGGGTGGTACAGCACAAAACCTTTATTAAGAAGACGTACAATGACCGAGGCCAACAGAGGACGGACGGAGATATACTCAAAGAGCACAACTCATGTTTCACGCATTGGTTCAAGCAGAAGCTTCTGTTGTACCCTTTACATGAGGATTCTTTCGCGGAAGAATAACTCATATTCGCCTTGTCACAGGGCGCCGAGCACAACCTGATGACCTATGAGGCGTACGATATCAACGGCTAAACATTCTACACCTAGGCCAAGGACATGAAGAGCGATGGTTATCAGAACTCCGGGGTAACGATGGAATCCTACACCGGTAACGACAAGGACAGATACTACGGAAGCATCGAGGAGATCTGGGAGCTGAGCTACGCTGGGGAGAAGGTCCCGATGTTCCGTGTCAGATGGGCCAAGAGCGTCCTAAAAGAAGACCGGTATCCTCCCCGCACCCCACTCCCGGGCATCCTCCCCACGCCCCACTCCCCGGCCCCCGTGAGCTCCCCCTCCCCCTCTCCCCCTCTTGACTGGTTACCTGTGATTTTTTTTTTTGCTTCTCCAGCCATGTTTGTGTCTAGAACTCTAGATCATGGAGGAATCGCCCTCTCCAGCAGTGTAATTCTTTTGTGTGTTTTAAGTGGTATTTATAGTGTACTTTTAGTGTAATTACTGTGCATTTTCAGTGAAATTTACACTGTAATTGTTAGTGGAATTTACACTGTAAATGTTAGTGGGTTTACAGTGTACTTCTAGTGGATTTTTGCTCTGTATTTGCAAGTGGCATTTTTAGTGGAATTACTGTGTATTTCCATGGTTTTTACACTGTAATTATTAGTGTAATTTTGGGCCTTTGTATAGTTGATTCACAGCAGCAGCAACTGTAATTGATCCAAAAACCAGGTCAATTGATGTCAAATTGATTAACTAAATCATCCAGAAACAAGAATGATAAGTCCATATGCTACTGTTGATCCCAAGACCGGAATGACAAGTCCAGGTGTTCCTCAATTGAGGAATTTGATTAACTAAATCATCCAAAAACCAGAATGATAAGGCCACATGCTACTATTGATCCCAAGTTTGATGCATAACAATTTTGCTTAGAAACATCAATGAATTTGGTGATGGAGTACAATTTTGTATAAAATGAAATGCAAGGTTGCTGATACTGTAACCCAGATCACACAGATCAATTTTTTTTCAATTTATGCAACTGTAAGAGTGCCAACCAGATTACACAAATCATTTTTGATCTACAAGGTTGTTGTTGCTGTGATGGAGTAACTCTGTAAGATGGAGTACATGAGTACTGTAGTAGTAACTCTTGATTAATTAATGCATTGTGTGTCATAATTTAAAATTGCCATGTTTATTAGAAGTGTTAACCATCACTTCTGGGTTGTAACCTTAGCTGTGTTTCAATGCTTAAAGACTATTAGCTGCATAGTAATTTCCCTGTCCTAATTGTTGTTTTTCCATGCATAGATGAACATTCTATAATTTCCAAGGATCAATTAGACCAGATTGGGCTCTCCTTTTTATTGTTGTTTTGACCTTTCTGTTGTGAAAAATAAAGCAGGATTTTAGACTAATGTGGGCCTATGGCTACACCAGCATGGTGTTTTGATTCAGAAGTGATGATTTGCTACAACCAGTGCATGCATGCCTTTTTTCTTCTTCATTTTTAGTAAAGTCCTCTGTTCTGGTTCATGGACTTTGTGCCATGGACCAGTGCATGCATGCTGCTGCTGCTGTACTACTTGTCAAGTGATGCTGCTGCTGCTATCTGCGAGTTACTGCTGCTAGTTGTGATTTTGTCAAGTGATGCTGCTGCTACTTGTGATCTTCTAAAATGACCCCTTTCTCCTGAAACGTTGATTAATTTCCGTTTCGGTTGAGAAATGGGGCACTCCAAGGTCAAGAAAATTAGCAAAGGTCATGCCCAATTTTCTTGACCTAGAAGGTGCCCGATTCTCAACCGAAATAAAAATTAATTTGCTTTAGTGGTTGGATTAGTTTAGTATTTTTTTCACACACTCAGACACCCTTGCTTGCCATGTGTGTGAGAGAGATAGTGAGAGGAGACAAGAAGAAGGGGGTTAGGAAGATGTTGCCTGCTCATCAAAGCTAACCATCTTCCCCTTTTCACCCCTTTTCCTTTGTCTTTTGTGGGTTGCAAGGAAGCTACTGTCTTAGCTAGCTTAGCTTGTGCACAAATCCCAGTGTTACAACCTTGTATCTTTGCAGCAACCAACTTTCTAGACACACCCCTGCATCATGCAACAGTGCCTTCAAGATCCAAGGCAATATCACAAACATCATAGGCAATTTGACCAAACTCACAACCTTGTATCTTTGCAGCAACCAACTTTCTAGACACACCCCTCAAGAACTAGGTTACCCTGAGAACGTGGACTTGGACCTTAGCAACAACACACTGACAGGTTCTATCCCAAAACACCTAGGCAATATCACAAACATCTCTCAATTGTTCCTTGACAATAACCAACTTTTTGGCGACATTCCTCGAGAATTAGGTTATTTGGTCAACTTAGAGATCTTGTTCCTTGACAATAACCAACTTTTTGACCAAACTTTGTTCCTATTTATAGAGAACATGGCCAACAACGATGAGGCCGGGGGTTCGGGCGGCAAGAAATTCTGGGAGCTGTCCCAGGAGATGGAGGAACAACCTCACTTGTATGAGGACGCCGCCTTCCCCACCGATCCTGAGACCACTGATGGTACTGCCGAGGATGACCCCACTGATGCCACCACTGATGGTGCCGCCGAGGATGCCACCACTGATGATGGCGGCGCACGCACAGATGGCAGCCAACCGAAGAGGCAACGGAAGGACCGGCGCCCGACCGTGCTCCGCACCCTCAAGGAGGAAGTTACTAAAGTGGACTCCAACGGGAATCCAACGGCGCCCGAATGAATAGTCAAGCGATACTCGCTTCAGCTCGGGTGCATTCTCCGGAGCACCGTCTCGATCAACACCGAGAACCTCAGGCATCCTGACCGAGGGAATTTGCGCAACCTCCTCTTCACGAAGCTGCACGAACGATACAAGTTCCTCGCTGAATTTGAAAACACAAGCCTCAAAGGGAATAAAGTGAACAATGCTACCCTCACGAAGATGAGCACGGCCCTGTCTACTTGGAAAAGCAATGTGAAGAGAATGATCGAGAAAGGTGAGAGTTATGAGAAGATCAAGGAGAAAAATCCTTCGATCACCGAAGATGACTACAACGACTTCAAGATCAATTGCTCGAGCACCGCAAGATCTGAATCAAGTAAGTGGGGGAAAGAAATGCGGGAGCTGAACTTAGGGGAACACACACTCGGTCCCGGCGGTTACAAAGTGGCGGAGCCTATATGGGACAAGGAGGAGGCGGACCGTGCCGAGCAAGGACTACCGCCCCTCTTCGATAAATACGGTGAAAAGCAGACCAGGAACTTTGTCAGGGCCCGGTACAAGAAGGACCCGAAAACAAAGGAGCTTACCACGGATCCAAAGACCAGGGCGCTTGAGCTTGTTCTGGTAAGGAATACACCCCCGCGTAATTAGCTCCATATGGTTGCATTCTAATTAATGAAGCCAAATTTCTAAATGGTTCACATTCCTTCCGCAGGCGACTGAAAGCAGTAGCGCGGGGTCGACTAAGAGCAACCCTTGGGACACCACTCTAAATAGGGCGTTGAATGTAATGAAGAACAAGGATAAGCTCAGTAAGCCGACGTCAGCTGGTCGTGTGGCCGGCAAAGGCTTGTCGACAAAATGGTCATCATACTATAACACTTGTGGGCGAAAGGAGAAAAAGACCAGCTCGGAAAGCCAGGCGCGCGAGGTTCAAGAACTCAGGGCACAGGTTGCGCGGATTCCGGAGATTGTCCAAGAGCAAGTGCAACAACAACTCGGAGCGACGATCACCGCCATTGTGCCTACCTTGATCCAGGGGATTAGTGCGTGGATTGCGGGCGGCCAACAGGGGCCGCCCCCGGTTCCTAAGCTTCACGGCTAGCAACTCGCAGAACGCGATGGCGGGGCCATTGGTGTCTCCGGCAGAGGTGGCATTGGTGTCTCCGACGCCGGCACGAGAGCTTAATGCACCCGGGTGTACGTCGGCTGGCACCTCTGCAGCAAGCGGCCCCTCCGTCAACTGCACGCCCACCGTTGGCGGTGCCTCGACATTAGCCGAGCTCGACGCCATCATCACGGTAACTAATTAAGCCTCTCTCGGCCGATGACTTCATCTCCTTGCCTTTGACTGGGCATCCCTGACACCCTACATGTTTTCGATGGGCGCCACCGACGTTCCGTGCACTCTCCTGCACTTCGTGAACAACAAGTTGGTCGATGTCGCCAAGGGCAAAATCGTTCAACCGGGCAACCCCTTGTTCCACGGTACCCAGATGCCACCCAACTTGTTTAGGGTTCAACTGGTTCGGGTGCTGCCAGGCTGCGACGAGTTGTTACCTCCGATTCGACCCGTCGGGGCCGACGATGATGACGTGATGACCCACAACGCCTGCCTGAGCTGGCCCCTGCTTTGGCCGAAGAGCCAGATTCGTTTGGGGGCGGGGGACACCACCCCAAAGACAACACCGCCAGTCGTGCCGGCGCCAAGTCGGCCCCATGGCAAGACCGCCGCAACGGTGCCGGACATCCCTATGCCACTGGATCCAAACATGCATATGGCACAGGATCAGAACAACGACGACGACGATACATTTGCCAACGTCGATCAGTACTTTGCCGATCATGGGTACGGTGGCGACTTCATGGGGCCTCCTTCTCAAGAACCCTACCCAACAAAAGACGTGTGTGATCTAGCTGGTACGGCGGAGAAGCCAAGTTGCAACAAGCGTCGTCTGCAGTTTAGCTCTCAGGAGACGCCTCCAGCTGCCGACTTCACCGAGCCTCAGATAGGCGAGGTGCGAAATATGATCAGCCCCAACACACTCAAGAAGGCGATCTGTGAGCAGAACTCGGTCCCATTACAGGAGAAGAAGAAGGCACGCAAAAGAAAGACTAACAAGGGTGCGGGCCAGCCGGCACCGAGTACGATCCGTGCTCACGACGGGCCACCTTCACCTGAGGATATCTCGAGGAGGGTGCATGTGGCGGGTAGGCCGATGCTACCGAGAAATATGCTCGATGCTGCAACCGGTGCTATGCGGAGTCTGCATGACAGTGTTCTTTCTTTGGAGAAGCGGCGTCTCGGAGAGAAGTATGTGGCATACCCAGTTTTCGCGGCCAAGGTGCCAGAGGGAAAGAGCTTTGTGGATAACTCCATCGGGGGTACGATCGTCCTGCGGTTTGATGACATCCACGCTATGTTGAACCTTCATCCGCTGCACTACACCTTCGTTCGGCTATTTTCACTGAGTATGGAGATGCAGATCATTCGCGACAAGACCCCGGACATCGTGATAGTCAACCCCTTCTACATGCGTGCCAAGATCTTGGGCAGCGCTGGGGACCGGCAAGTCGCGAGTTCTTACCTAGAAGGGGTCATTCTGGCAATCCAAGATAAGGATAACTTCCTCGTGCCTTACTTTCCCGAGTAAGTCCTCCCCTCAACCGCCCCGTAACATATGAATTCTTAGATTTCGATCATTTTTATTTTAACATTCCGTGTTTTCTGCAGTGAAACACGTTGCACGCTCATCCTCCTAAGCCCCAAATATTCCATGGCCACGTATTTCGACCCGGACCGTCAGTCGAACGTAGACTACACAAATGTCAAGAAGGTTCTTGATGATGTTCTCCCCGGCTACGTCAAATCTGGAGGCACCTTCACCAGGCCTATTCGTAAGTACGGCAAGCACGTGTTCTCCCACAATACGACGTTCTGCTGCGTCAAGCAGCCGCCTGGCGGTCATAAGGGTGCCTACTACGCCATCCATCACATGCGGGCGATCGTACGGGACCATCATCAACTTCTGCTACCGAGTAGACTCAAAGATTGGGCCGCGAGCGTGTCGGCAATCCAGGACACGGACATCAGACAAGAATTCTTTCGCATCCAGTCGGAGTTTGCGGAAATCATCCATCAAGATGTCCTTCATACCGCGGGGCAGTTCTACCTCAGAAATCAACCGTCCAACAGTGACATCGACACAATCCTACAAATGCAGGCTGGCAATGCCCGTTCTTTCATGACTCCCACGATAGACGGCAGCTTCATCCACGCTCCGGTCCCTTGAGTCTCATGTTGTAATTAAACTTTAATGAACTTGTAGTATGTCTCTTTGGTTTCGAGAGTCGTTCAACTTAAGATGTAATCGATGCTATTAATGTCTTGCTTTTCTCTTCCGATCGTTCTGTTGCATACTTATATATTGCTTATGTATTGTCTGTGAATTGGTACTAACGTTTCGTTTGGCTACTGCATAGCGATGCCGTGGTATGTCGTGTACAAGGGTAAGGTTCCCGGAGTCTACGATGACTGGGAGGAGTGTCGGAGACAGGTTCACCGATTCAGCGGTAACAGTTACAAAGGGTACGCCACTAGGGCCGAGGCCAAATCTAGATACGCCCGCTATCTAGCGGGAGAGGGGAGGGAGCATTGGAGGAACCGGATGAAGACGAGTTTCATCGTGATGATGCTCATCGTGATGACCGCAGCTCTCTTCTATGTGATGGTAGTTTAGATGATCGATATCGACTTGTAATGTGAAGACAAACTCGCGGTCTCGAGACTTGTAATATAATGTTCTATCTTTGTTCGGTCTTTTCAATTCGGAGACTAATATGATGACTTGTATTCGGAGACTAAAATGATGAATTGTATTCAGAGACTAATCTTCTATTGTATTCGATGAATCTGTTGTTGATGTGTGCTATCTATATTTTGTCCAATTATACATTTTGTAACCTGTGCAAAAAACAGAAAATTAAAAAATAAAAAAACCTAATATTCATACTAATGGCGCATCACATCATAGTGCGCCATTAGTA